>NC_141609.1:12075258-12217758 GCF_047967505.1 Dipteris shenzhenensis | reverse complement strand
GTTTGGAGGTGTGTTATCGAAACAAGTACTTATGGGATGGGTGCACCACTTTGTATGCAAGGCAATACGACCTAGGTTGAGGCGTGTACAAAGTTTTGTGCCCATCGGAGAAATGTAGATGCGATAATATTAGAAAATTCTCGGTATGTGTATATGTGTGTGTGTGTGGCAAACAATTTTGATACAACAAAGTAACCACATTGTGCACAAATTATGCACTTCATACCTTGAGTAAATAAGCTTGTTGATGAGGATAAATACGCCCTTGAATAAAAGCATAGTTGTATGATGACCACAATAGGATCGCTTTGACACCTATGATTTTGCCCACATGTAAGTTTGCAAATAGTATAAAAAATCATATAATAATATATTAATAGTTTGCAAATGTGTATAGCAAGTGAGTAATGGGAAGTGGAAGTGGGAGTGAGGAGGGAGGAGTGGAATGGGAGAGGGAAGTAATAGGGGTGTATGATAATAAGTATAAAAAATAGTATAATAATATATTAATAGTTTTCAAATGGCAAGTGAGTAATGGGAAGTGGAAGTGAGAGTGGGGAGGAAAGAATGGAATGGGAGAGGGGAAGGTAATAGGGGAGTAGGATAATAAGGGAGTGAAATGAGTGAGGGGAGTTAATAGGGGATGAAAAAGAGGAGGGTGAGATGGGGAAATATGGGATTTTGGGAAATGGGAGGAGTATGGGACTTGGTGGAAATGTGGGATGGGAGTGGTGGCAATGGGGGAGGAAGAAGAAATGGATGGAGGGAGGGCTAATGGAAGATTGGGATGAGAGATGGGGGTCCAATGGGAGAGGGGGAGTAATGGGAGCCAATGGGAGAGGGGATAAATGAAAAGCCAATAAGAGAGAGGGGAGGAATGGAAAGCCAATAGGAGAGGAGGAGGAAAACCTAATTTTTCTTATATATAGTCTTCTTCATTCATTCTCCCCTCATTTCATTCATTGAAGCAAGAAAGCAAGGACGATCAAGAAAGCAAAGAAGGAAGAGCAAGAAAGCAAGAAAGCAAGAAAAAGCAAACTTACAAACTTTTTCCAAGTACTTGCAAATTTTTTTGATTAATTCTTTATCTAGATTTTTTTAAAAAAAATTAAAGAGAGAGAAACTAGAGAGAGAGAGGTTCGCCAGGAGGGGAGGAGAAGGAGAGGATGGAGAGGGGGGAGGGGAGAGGAGGGAGAGGAGGGAGGGGGGAGGAGAAGGAGAGGATGGAGAGGGGGGAGGGGAGAGAATGGAGAGGGGGGAGGGGAGGGAGGGGCAGGGGGCGGGGTGGAGGGAGGGAGGGGCAGGGGCCGGGTAGGGGGGGGGGAGGGAGGGGCAGGGACGGGAGGGGGGGTCGAGGGAGGGAGGGGGGGTGGAGGGAGGGAGGGAGGGGGGGTGGAGGGGGCAGGGGGAGGGGGTGGCGGGCGGGGGCTGGGGGAGGGGAGGGGGCTGGGGGAGGGGGTGGCGTGCGGGGGCGGGGGCAGGGGTGGAGGGGGCGGGGGGAGGGGGTGGCGGGCGAGACGGGGGGAGGGGAGGGGGCAGGGGGAGGGGGTGGCGAGCGGGGGCGAGGGCGAGGGTGTCACGTAGGGAGGGGGGCAGGGGCGGGGGGAGGGGGTGGCGGGGGCGGGGGCAGGGGCGGGAGGGACAGGGGTGTTGAGTAGGGAGGGGGGAGGGAGGGGCGAAGGCGGGGGCCGGGTCGAGGGAGGGAGTATTGACTTACATGCAAAGTGGCGTGCCCATCCCATAAGTACTTAGTCGAATAACACATCTAGGACCGTGTTTTTTGACGGTTGTGCATGACACTAAGGCCAAAACAGTGTTTAATGCTTTTTCGACAATGCAAAGCATATCCGATGGGCACAATACTTTGCATGAGTCTCAACAATTGTGGTATTGCATTGCATGCAAAGTGGTACACCCATCTGATAAGCAGTTGGTCGGATACCACACCTAAAAGCGTGTTTTTTTACGGTTGTGCATGACATTGAGGCACAAACGGAGCTTAATACGTGATATATCATGCAAAGTACATCCGATGGGCACAATACTTTGCAAACACCTCAACCTAGGTGTTATTGAGTTGCATGAAAAGTGGCGTGTCGGTTAGATAAGTACTTGATCCGATACCACACCTAGGACCGTGTTTTCTTACAAATGTGCTTGACACTAAGGCAAAAACGGTGTTTTATGCTTGATCAACAATGCAAAGCAAATCCGATGGGCACAATACTTTGTGCACACCTTCAACTAGGTGGAATTGACTTACATGCAAAGTGGCACGTCCATCCCATAAGTGCTTGATCGGATAATATACCTAGCAGCGTGTTTTTTTACGGATGTGCATGACACGAGCAAAAATAGTATTTAATGCTCGATCGACCATGCAAAGGATATCCGATGGGCACAACACTTTTACTACACTGCAACCTAGGTGGTATTGAAATGTTCTCAAAGAGGCACACCCATCCGATAAGTACTTGGTCAGATAACACACCTAAGGGCGTGTTTTTTTGCGGATGTGCATATCACTAGGGAAAAACGGTGTATAATGCGTGATCGACCATGCAAATCATATCCAATGGTGACAATACTTTGCACGCATCTCAACGTAGTTGAAATGGACTTGTGTGCAAAGTGGAGCCCCCATCCGATAAGTACTTGTTTGATTAACACACCTAGGACCGTGTTTTTTCATGGTTGTGCATGAGACTAAGGTAAAAACATTGTTTTATGCTTGATCGACAATGCAAAGCATATCCGATGGGCACAATACTTTGCACACACCTTCAACTAGGTGGAATTGACTTACATACAAAGTGGCACTCCCATCCCATAAGTGCTTGATCGAATAACATACCTAGCAGCGTGTTTTTTAAACGGATGTGCATGACACTAGAACAAAAATAGTATTTATTGCTCGATCGATCATGCAAAGGATATCCGATGGGCACAACACTTTTTGTACGCCTCAACCTAGGTGGTATTGGAATGTTCTCAAAGAGGCACACCCATCCGATAAGTACTTGGTCAGATAACACACCTAAGGGCGTGTTTTTTTGCGGATGTGCATATCACTCGGGAAAAAATGGTGTATAATGAGTGATCGACCATGCAAAGCATATCCGATGGTGACAATAATTTGCACGCACCTCAACGTAGTTGAAACGGTCTTGCGTGCAAAGTGGAGCCCCCATCCGATAAGTACTTGTCTGAATAACACACCTACGGCCGTGTTTTTATATGGTTGTGCATGACACTAAGCCAAAAACGGTGTTTTATGCTTGATCCAGACTGCAAAGCATATCCGATGGGCACAATACTTTTCACACACCTTCAACTAGGTGGAATTGACTTACATGCAAAGTGGCATTCCCATCGCATAAGTACTTGATTGGATAACACACCTAGCAGCGTGTTTTTTTACGGATGTGCATGACACTAAGGCAAAAATGGCATTTAATGCTCGATCGACCATGCAAAGCATATCCGATGGGAACAATACTTTTCTTATGCCTTAACCTAGGTGGTGTTGAAATTTTCTCAAAGAGGCACACCCATCCGATAAGTACTTGGTCAGATAACATACCTAAGGGCGTGTTTTTTGCGGATGTGCATATCACTACGGGAAAAACGTTGTATAATGTGTAATCGACCATGCACAGCATATCCGATGGTGACAATACTTTGCACGCATCTCAACCTAGTTGAAACGGACTTGCGTGCAAACTGGAGTCCCCATGCGATAAGTACCTTTTTGATTAACACACTTAGGACTGTGTTTTTTCATGGTTGTGCATGACACTAAGGCAAAGACGGTGTTTTATGCTTGATCGACAATGCAAAGCATATCCGATGGGCACAATACTTTGCACACACCTTAAACTAGGTGGAATTGACTTACATGCAAAGTGGCATTCCCATCCCATAAGTTCTTGATCAGATAACATACCTAGCAGCGTGTTTCTTTTACGGATGTGCATGACATTAGAGCAAAAATAGTATTTAATGCTCGATCGACCATGCAAAGGATATCCGATGGGCACAATACTTTTCCTACAGCGCAACCTAGGTGGTATTGAAATGTTCTCAAAGAGGCACACCCATCCGATAAGTACTTGGTCAGATAACACACCTAAGGGCGTGGTTTTTTGCGGATGTGCATATCACTAGGGAAAAACGGTGTATAATGCGTGATCGACCATGCAAATCATATCCAATGGTGACAATACTTTGCACGCATCTCAACGTAGTTGAAATGGACTTGTGTGCAAAGTGGAGCCCCCATCCGATAAGTACTTGTTTGATTAACACACCTAGGATCGTGTTTTTTCATGGTTGTGCATGACATTAAGGCAAAAACGTTGTTTTATGCTTGATCGACAATGCAAAGCATATCCGATGGGCACAATACTTTGCACACACCTTCAAATAGGTGGAATTGACTTACGTGCAAATTGGCACTCCCATCCCATAAGTGCTTGATTGGATAACATACCTAGCAGCGTGTTTTTTTACGGATGTGCATGACACTAGAGCAAAAATAGTATTTATTGCTCGATCGATCATGCAAAGGATATCCAATAGGCACAACACTTTTACGCCTCAATCTAGGTGGTATTGGAATGTTCTCAAAGAGGCACACCCATCCGATAAGTACTTGGTCCTGAAGATAACACACCTAAGGGCGTGTTTTTTGGCGGATGTGCATATCACTTGGGAAAAAATGGTGTATAATGCGTGATTGACCATGCAAAGCATATCCGATGGTGACAATACTTTACTCGCACCTCAACATAGTTGAAATGGACTTGCGTGCAAAGTGGAGCCCCCATCCGATAAGTACTTGTTTGAATAACACACTTGCGGCCGTGTTTTTATATGGTTGTGCATGACACTAAGGCAAAAACGGTGTTTTATGCTTGATCGACAATGCAAAGCATATCCGATGGGCACAATACCTTGCACACACCTTTAACTAGGTGGAATGGACTTACATGCAAAGTGGCATTCTTATCGCATAAGTACTTGATCGGATAACACACCTAGCAGCGTGTTTTTTTACGGATGTGGATGACACTAAGGCAAAAATGGTATTTAATGCTCGATCGACCATGCAAAGCATATCCGATGGTCACAATACTTTTCGTACACCTTAACCTAGGTGGTATTGAAATGTTCTCAAAGAGGCACACCCATTTGATAAGTACTTGGTCAGATAACATACCTAAGGGCGTGTTTGTTTGCGGATGTGCATATCACTATGGGAAAAACGTTGTATAATGCGTAATTGACCATGCAGAGCATATCCGATGGTGACAATACTTTGCACGCATCTCAATCTAGTTGAAACGGACTTGCGTGCAAACTGGAGCTCCCATCCGATAAGTACTTAGTTGATTCACATACTTAGGACCGTGTTTTTTCATGGTTGTGCATGACACTAAGCCAAAAACGGTGTTTTATGCTTGATCGACAATGCAAAGCATATCCGATGGTCACAATACTTTGCACAGACCTTCAATTAGGTGGAATTGACTTACATGCAAAGTGGCACACCCATCCCATAAGTGCTTGATCAGATAACATACCTAGCAGCGTGTTTTTTTACGGATGTGCATGACATTAGAGCAAAAATAGTATTTAATGCTCGATCGACCATGCAAACGATATCCGATGGGCACAATACTTTTCCTACACTAAAACCTTGGTGGTATTGAAATGTTCTCAAAGAGGCACACCCATCCGATAAGTACTTGGTCAGATAACACACCTAAGGGCGTGTTTTTTAACGGATGTGCATATCACTAAGGAAAAAACGGTGTATAATGCGTGATCGACCATGCAAATCATATCCGATAGTGACAATACTTTGTGCACACCTCAAAGTAGTTGAAACGGACTTGCGTGCAAAGTGGAGCCCCCATCCGATAAGTACTTGTTTGATTAACACACCTAGGACCGTGTTTTTTCATGGTTGTGCATGACACTAAGGCAAAAACGTTGTTTTATGCTTGATCGGCAATGCAAAGCATATCCGATGGGCACAATACTTTGCACACACCTTCAAATATGTGGAATTGACTTACATGCCGAGTGGCACACCCATCCCATAAGTTCTTGATCGGATAACATACCTAGCAGCGTGTTTTTTTTACGGATGTGCATGACACTAGAGTAAAAATAGTATTTAATGCTCGATCGACCATGCAAAAGATATCCGATGGGCACAATACTTTTCCTACACCGCAACCTAGGTGGTATTGAAATTTTCTCAAAAAGGCACACCCATCCGATAAGTACTTGGTCAGATAACACACCTAAGGTTTTGCGGATGTGCATATCACTCGGGAATAAATGGTGTATAATGCATGATCGACCATGCAAAGCATATCCTATGGTGACAATACTTTGCACACACCTCAACGTAGTTGAAACGGACTTGCGTTCAAAGTGGAGCCCCCATCCGATAAGCACTTGTTTGAATAACACACCTACGGCCGTGTTTTTATATGGTTGTGCATGACACTAAGCCAAAAATGGTGTTTTATGCTTGATCGAGAATGCAAAGCATATCCAATGGGCACAATAACTTGCACACACCTTCAACTAGTTGGAATTGACTTACATGCAAAGTGGCATTCCCATCGCATAAGTACTTGACCGGATAACACACCTAGCAGCATGTTTTTTAACGGATGTGCATGACACTAAGGCAAAAATGGTATTTAATGCTCGATCGACCATGCAAAGCATATCCGATGGGCATAATACTTTTTCTACACCTTAACCTAGGTGGTATTAAAATATTCTTAAAGAGGCACACCCATCCGATAAGTACTTGGTCAGATAACATACCTAAGGGCATGTTTTTTTGCGGATGTGCATATCACTACGGGAAAAATGTTGTATAATGCATAATCGACCATGCAGAGCATATCCGATGGTGACAATACTTTGCACGCATCTTAACCTAGTTGAAACGCACTTGCGTGCAAACTGGAGCCCCCATCCGATAAGTACTTGTTTGATTAACACACTTAGGACCGTGTTTTTTCATGGTTGTGCATGACACTAAGCCAAAAACGGCGTTTTATGCTTGATTAATAATGCAAAGCATATCCGATGGGCACAATACTTTGCACACACCTTCAACTAGGTGGAATTGACTTACATGCAAAGTGGCACACCCATCGCATAAGTGCTTGATCGGATAACATACCTAGCAGCGTGTTTTTTTAACGGATGTGCATGACACTAGAGCCAAAATAGTATTTAATGCTCGATCGACCATGCAAAGGATATCCGATGGGCACAATACTTTTCCTACACCGCAACCTAGGTGGTATTGAAATGTTCTCAAAGAGGCACACCCATCCGGTAAGTACTTGGTCAGATAACACACCTAAGGGCGTGTTTTTTTGCAGATGTGCATCTCACTCGGGAAAAAATGGTGTATAATGCGTGATCGACCATGCAAAGCATATCCGATGGTGACAATACTTTGCACGCACCTCAACATAGTTGAAATGGACTTGCGTGCAAAGTGGAGCCCCCATCCGATAAGTACTTGTTTGAATAGCACACCTACGGCCGTGTTTTTATATGGTTGTGCATGACATTAAGGGAAAAACGGTGTTTTATGCTTGATCGACAATGCAAAGCATATCCGATGGGCACAATACCTTGCACACACCTTCAACTAGTTGGAATTGACTTACATGCAAAGTGGCATTCCCATCGCATAAGTACTTGATCGGATAACACACCTAGCAGCGTGTTTTTTAACGGATGTGCATGACACTAAGGCAAAAATGGTATTTAATGCTCGATCGACCATGCAAAGGATATCCGATGGGCACAATACTTTTCCTACACCTTAACCTAATTGGTATTGAAATGTTCTTAAAGAGGCACACCCATTTGATAAGTACTTGGTCAGATAACATACCTAAGGGCATGTTTTTTTGCGGATGTGCATATCACAATGGGAAAAACGTTGTATAATGCGTAATCGACCATGCAGAGCATATCCGATGGTGACAATACTTTGCATGCATCTCAACCTAGTTGAAACGGACTTGTGTGCAAACTAGAGCCCCCATCCGATAAGTACTTGTTTGATTAACACACTTGAGACCGTGTTTTTTCCTGGTTGTGCATGACACTAAGCCAAAAACGTTGTTTTATGCTTGATCGACAATGAAAAGCATATCCAATGGGCACAATACTTTGCACACACCTTCAACTAGGTGGAATTGACTTACATGCAAAGTGGCACACCCATCCCATAAGTGCTTGATCGGATAACATACCTAGCAGCGTGTTTTTTTTCCGGATGTGCATGACACTAGAGCAAAAATAGTATTTAATGCTCGATCGACCATGGAAAGGAGATCCGATGGGCACAATACTTTTCCCACACTGCAACCTAGGTGGTATTGAAATGTTCTCAAAGAGGCACACCCATCCGATAAGTACTTGGTCATATAACACACCTAAGGAAGTGTTTTTTTGTGGATGTGCATATCACTAGGGAAAAAACGGTATATAATGCATGATCGACCATGCAAATCATATCCGATGGTGACAATACTTTGCACGCACCTCAACGTAGTTGAAACGGACTTGGGTGCAAAGTGGAGCCCCCATCCGATAAGTACTTGTTTGATTAACACACGTAGGATCGTGTTTTTTCATGGCTGTGCATGACACTAAGGCAAAAACGTTGTTTTATGCTTGATCGACAATGCAAAGCATATCCGATGGGCACAATACTTTGCACACACCTTAAAATAGGTGGAATTGACTTACATGCAAAGTGGCACTCCCATCCCATAAGTGCTTGATCGGATAACATACCTAGCAGCGTGTTTTTTTATAGATGTGCATGACACTAGAGCAAAAATAGTATTTATTGCTCGATCGATCATGCAAAGAATATCTGCTGGGCACAACACTTTTGGTATGCCTAAACCTAGGTGGTATTGGAATGTTCTCAAAGAGGCACACCCATCTGATAAGTACTTGGTTAGATAACACACCTAAGGGCGTGTTTTTTTGTGGATGTGCATATCACTCGGGAAAAAATGGTGTATAATGCGTGATCGACCATGCAAAGCATATCCGATGATGACAATACTTTGCACGCACCTCAACCTAGTTGAAAAGGTTTTGCGTGCAAAGTGGAGCCCCCATCCGATAAGTACTTGTTTGAATAACACACCTACAGCCGTGTTTTTATATGGTTGTGCATGACACTAAGGCAAAAATGGTGTTTTATGCTTGATCGACAATGCAAAGTATATCCGACGGTCACAATACCTTGCACACACCTTAAACTAGGTGGAATTGACTTACATGCAAAGTGGCATTCCCATCGCATAAGTACTTGATCGGATAACACACCTAGTAGCGTGTTTTTTAATGGATGTGCATGACACTAAGGCAAAAATGGTATTTAATGCTCGATCGACCATGCAAAGCATATCCGATGGGCACAATACTTTTCCTATGCCTTAACCTAGGTGGTATTGAAATGTTCTTAAAGAGGCACACCCATCCGATAAGTACTTGGTCAGATAACATACCTAAGGGTGTGTTTTTTTGCGGATGTGCATATCACTACGGGAAAAACATTGTATAATGCGTAATCGACCATGCAGAACATATCCGATGGTGACAATACTTTGCACGCATCTTAACTTAGTTGAAACGGACTTGCGTGCAAACTGGAGCCCCCATCCGATAAGTAGTTGTTTGATTAACACACTTAGGACAGTGTTTTTTCATGGTTGTGCATGACACTAAGCCAAAAACGGTGTTTTATGCTTGATCGACAATGCAAAGCATATCCGATGGGCACAATACTTTGCAAACACCTTCAACTAGGTGGAATTGAATTACATGCAAAGTGGCACACCCATACCATAAGTGCTTGATCGAATAACATACCTAGCTGCGTGTTTTTTTTACGGATGTGCATGACACTAGAGCAAAAATAGTATTTACTACTCGATCGACCATGCAAAGGATATACGATGGGCACAATACTTTTCCTACACCGCAACCTAGGTGGTATTGAACTGTTTTTAAATAGGCACACCCATCCGATAAGTACTTGGTCAGATAACACACCTAAGGGCATGTTTTTTTGTGGATGTGCATATCATTAGGGAAAAAACGGTGTATAATGCGTGATCGACCATGCAAATCATATCCGATGGTGACAATAATTTGCACGCACCTCAATGTAGTTGAAACGGACTTGGTGCAAAGTGGAGCCCCCATCCGATAAGTACTTGTTTGATTAACACACCTAGGACTGTGTTTTTTCATGGTTGTGCATGACACTAAGGCAAAAACATTGTTTTATGCTTGATTGACAATGTAAAGAATATCCGATGGGCACAATACTTTGCACACACCTCAACTAGGTGGAATTGACTTACATGCAAAGTGGCACTCCCATCCCATAAGTGCTTGATCAGATAACATACCTAGCAGCGTGTTTTTTTACGGATGTGCATGACACCAGAGCAAAAATAGTATTTATTGCTCGATCGATCATGCAAAGGATATCCGATGGGCACAACACTTTTTGTACACCTCAACCTAGGTGGTATTGGAATGTTCTCAAAGAGGCACACCCATCCGATAAGTACTTGGTCAGATAACACACCTAAGGGCGTGTTTTTTTGCGGATGTGCATATCACTCGGGAAAAAATGGTGTATAATGCGTGATCGACCATGCAAAGCATATCCGATGGTGACAATACTTTGCATGCATCTCAACTTAGTTGAAACGGTCTTGTGTGCAAAGTGGAGCCCCCATCCGATAAGTACTTGTTTGAATAACACACCTAGGGCTGTGTTTTTATATGGTTGTGCATGACACTAAGGCAAAAACGGTGTTTTATGCTTGATCCACAATGCAAAGCATATCCGATGGGCACAATACTTTTCACACACCTTCAACTAGGTGGAATTGAGTTACATGCAAAGTGGCATTCCCATCGCATAAGTACTTGATCGGATAACACACCTAGCAGCGTGTTTTTTTACGGATGTGCATGACACTAAGGCAAAAATGGTATTTAATGCTCAATCGACCATGCAAAGCATATCCCCGATGGGAACAATACTTTGCGTACGCCTTAACCTAGGTGGTATTGAAATTTTCTCAAAGAGGCACACCCATCCGATAAGTACTTGGTTAGATAACATACCTAAGGGCGTGTTTTTTTGCGGATGTGCATATCACTATGGGAAAAACGTTGTATAATGCGTAATCGACCATGCAGAGCATATCTGATGGTGACAATACTTTGCACGCATCTCAACCTAGTTGAAACGGACTTGCGTGCAAACTGGAGCCCCCATCCGATAAGTACCTTTTTGATTAACCCACTTAGGACCGTGTTTTTTCATGGTTGTGCATGACACTAAGGCAAAAACGGTGTTTTATGCTTGATCGACAATGCAAAGCATATCCGATGGGCACAATACTTTGCACACATCTTCAACTAGGTGGAATTGACTTACATGCAAAGTGGCACACCCATCCCATAAGTGCTTGATCGGATAACATACCTAGCAGGCTCGTGTTTTTTTACGGATGTGCATGACACTAGAGCAAAAATAGTATTTAATGCTCGATCGACCATGCAAAGGATAACTTGGCATGTCCATGTGATTAGTACTTGATCGGATAACCTCTCCCACCAATAAATTAAGTACTAATTAAAAATTATAATAAATGAGTAGATTATTAAAAAGAGACTAATATTTTTGTAATTGGTGCTACTGCAGCTTGCTTGCGAAGGACTCTCACAAAGGAGATGGCTATAGATTTTATTCCAAGGATGGATGTGATTTTATGTAGCAAAAGAGAAGTAGTTGCATTTGCTACAATCCATGATAGTGATCCCAATTCAGTTTGCCACTTTCGAAGACTTGGCGAAGATAAGGTGGCAGTTACTGTATCAAAGATTCTTAGCGCACATGTTGAGCTAAAGTATAAATGTGGAGATATGGAAACACTTGGAGATGTTATGCCCTACAATACATCCAACAAATCATTTATAGCATGGGACAAAGATGAGACTTATGCAATAGACATTATCAAGAATACAAAGTGCACCACCTTGGATTTTACTATAGGGGACATTTTACAAATGAGATCATTTGCAAATAAGACTGTAGCAGAAGGTGAAGTATTGGGATTTGAACAAATGGAGCAATGGTCATTTGCACAGATGAGGATTCTAAAAGTCACTGATGATGGTATGGTTGATAAACATAACATCGTTATGTGATCCCTACTATGAGGTAGGCAAGAATATGAGATGGAGCATGCAATTTTTAAACATGAGAAAGAGGCACGTGGTTTTCAATGATAAAGACAAGGTATACTACAATATCAAAGGACCTAAAAAGCGTGCCCATGTGCTAGGCTCTATCACTTCAAATGTGGATGATTTCAATATACTCAATTATAGAAGTGACATCTTATCTGGAGTGGATGAGTTCATTGGTTCCGAGAAACAAAATGATTTTAGAAGCGAAGCCTTATCTGGGGTGGATGAATTCTTGCACAGTGAGAAGGGCAAAGGTTTCAAGCAAAGGTTTCAATAGCGATGTCTTGTCAAGTGTGAATGAGTTCATGCATATTAACAAACTTGGTGTCAATCAAGCTTGTGGATTTGTGAAAGCCATGCAAGATGTCCCAATGAGTGATGTTCTCTCAGGAGTGGAAGAGTTTCAAGGTTCTCAATACTCTCGTAGAATATTGAATTCATTGAATGGTCCTAAGAGTATTTTAGAAACGAGGATGAGATCAACAGAGGATTATTCAATATTTAACTTTGATTGTGATATGGCCAAGGATGCAACGACCAATCATGGATGCTTGGTTACAAACAAATGTGAGGAGAAGAAGTGCATAAATACAGATAACAACGTGCACGAGGAACGAATACGGTCATACATATGCATGAAGAGAAAGAGAATCCAGGCAGATCCAAAAAAGCAACCAAAGAGGAAGAGAGTAATGAAGGAGGAGAACATGTTAAATGCATTGGGATATCTATGTTGCAAGCGAAGATGTATGCGCTTCATTGATCTTGCAGACATCAGGGAATGTAGAGGACACGTGTGGCAAAGAAGAGGAAGCGAAAGAAATGAATACCTTCTCACAAGTCTCTCTTGCTTTCTTTAGAATGGCAATAAAAGGCTAAGTTCAAGACAAAAGGTAAAACCTCTCGTAAATGGAAAAAGGATTTGCAATAAGGCATATCGCAATATTACTGGATTATCCTATGGTACATATTGGGATTTAGTCACCAAGGCAAAGGGCGACAACAAATTTAGCATTCACGGTAATAGAGGAAGGTCCAAATCAAGAATCTCAACTGTCAGGGAAGCAGCAATTTTGCAAGACTTCATACATGAAAATGCTTTACCTCAATCCCATATATCTACCAAACTCCCTAACGGTGACGCGATCACTAAAATGCACCTTCCAATGGGCTTAACAAAGCTCGAAGTATTTGACTCTATTGCAGAAAAGCAAAGGCAAAGAGGGGATGCCGTAGCTTCTTCTCATACTTTGTATACTCTTTGGAAGAAGAACTTTGGATATGTTAAAATCCCAAGGAGGTAAAAAATGTCAAAGTGCAATGTCTGTGATGATTTAAAGCGAGCGATTGAGAGTGCAACATGTCCAAATCAAAGGGAATTATACAAAAAAAACCAAAAATCTCATCATGACCTTATTCGACATTCCAGACAAAAATATGCATTTTGGAAGGAGCAAGCTATTTTGCATCCCGATGACTACATGTGCCTTATTGTAGATGGCATGGATCAGAATACAACAACATTGCCTCGTTTTGTTGCCACTCCACCTAAATTACAAGGAAAGCACTTTCTAAAGACACATCTATGTGGAGTGTTAGTGCATGGAATTAAGTTCTTTGCAGATATATGGATTAATTCCTTGCATCTACATGATAGCAATCAAGTTGTAACATCTATTATGAAGGCAATTCGCAATGTACATGCAGAAAAAGGTCGCCTACCACCGACTTTGAGAATACAAGCTGATAATTGCTGGTGAGAAAATAAGAATGTACTCATGTTTGCATTTTGCTCCATGCTAGTTGCTCATCGAATCTTCAATGAGGTCGAATGTGGATTTTTGTATGTTGGGCATACACGTTGGGCATACACATGAGGATATCGATCAGGTTTTTAGCACAGTCTCAAGGGAGCTTAAATGCAAGGATGTGGAGACAATAGATGACTTGGTAAGAAGATGTGGCAGGCAAGTTGGTGGTCGTAAGGAAAGTACAGTATGTGAGAGGCTCGAAAGAATGTATGATTGGAAGAGCTTCATTCTACCTTTCATACAAACGGGTGGTGATGCATTGACAGGTCATACCAATCCACACTACTTTCGTTTTTTTTTAAAAGATGAAAAACCTGTAATGCAATGGCAACAGTATTCTCATGATACAAAATGGAAACCTTAAGAACCTTACAGTCTCGTAACTTCAATTCCTAGCAAGGAAAGGTATCCAACATGGGCTCCTATACAAGAATTCAATGAGAGGTCTAACTGTGAAATAGAAGGGAGAGAACACACTACCACTGTAATTAACAAGACACGAAATTTAATAAAGGACCTTGAGAGAATGCGAGGCTTAAAGGATGTCAAGGAAGAATGCAATATGTGTTGGCCAAATGTTCATAACGATTTGGGCCCAGCTCTAGTCTTTGAAAATGAATTTGTATCATTACTCCCACGTCCATATTGTGGACCGAAGAAGAGAGAGTTTATGCCGCAAGTAGATATAGAGGTCGATTGTTTTGTTGTGGTTCGGCCATCGGATGATGAATATGAGAATGTGAAGTTTTGGGTTGCAAAAGTAGTTGATGTGCAAAGAGATGACCAAGGGAGAGCTACAACATTTACAGCGGTATGGTATGAGCCAAAGGGCAGGAAGGAGAATATGGATAACAACACCTTGTATACTAATTGTATAATGAAGGAGTGGGTCCCAAATGATGAAGTAATCTCTCAAGTTTCGACGGAGACAATCATAGTGTCTTGGCATTCAAGGGCAAAGAAATCAAAGAAGCGCATGGGATATGAGGTAGAAGGAAAAATAAAAATACCACAGCAAACTATTTTGCATATACACGAATATTTAAGGATGCTCGCCATGGAGGAAGTAGAAGGAGACAGCGCAAATGAAGAATGTCCATGATTAAAGCTTTGTATTGAAGTCCCATTAGAAAAAAAGGGAGCTCATTTTAGGGCCTTTTAGAAGAGAGAGAAAATAGGCTCTCAACCAATCAGGAGTGGGCCAACGTAACGTTGAAAATTCAATAAAAGAAGATGAAAATAAGAAAAAGAAATAGTACTATATGTTCGTAGAAGCATGTCACATTAATGAGGTGATCTAATTTGAATCTTTAAAAAATTTATTTTCTGTGCAGAATTTGGTGATTGTGACACCGCAGACGCGTCCGGAATGGCCCAAATCTTGAAAGGTACTAAATCGCGTTTTTCTGCAAATCTCACTTTTCGGCCTTTTTTGGCCGTTTTCGGGCCTCCGGATGTCCGATTCTAGCATTTCCAGTGCCGTTCTAGGGGTTTTGGGCCATTCCGGACGCGTTTGCAATGTCAGAATCACCAAATTCTGCACAGAAAAGTGTTGCTCTTATATGAACATTGAATGCAAAGCATGTGAAAGAATATATTTATTCCTTTTCACACTGACATTTCTCACGCAAGTATCCATATTTTCTTGCTTTTGTAGATAGAGAAAAGAGAAAATAGTGAATTTCTTATAGGGCCCCAAAATGAGCTCCTTTTTTTCCTAATATATTGAAGGATTTTATTTGGGTACTAGGCAAGAAGCCAATCCAAGACAATTATAATCAGAGTCATCACCTCCTATGTCAAATGAGAGTCAAAATATGCACTGGATGTCACCAGGGTCAAGGCTTGCCAAGACAATAGGGAGTTAATGCAGATGGCACCTGGCAAGGGACTATCACGTTAAGCAATAAGACAATGGGGAGTCAATGCACCCAAGGGGCAAGGCTTGGCAAGACAACTTGTGGGAGTTAATGCAGATGGCACCTGTATTTTGCACTGGATGTCACCCAAGGGTCAAGGCTTGGCAAGACAATAGGGAGTTAATGTAGATGGCACCTGGCAAGGGACTATCGCATTGAGCAATAAGACAATGGGGAGTCAATGCACCCAGATGCGTCAATTTTACGAGCAAAAACCTATGAGCAAGTTTATACGAGCGTGTTTTTCAAGAGATTTTAAAAATAGTATTTCTTTAGGAAACATGGTTTTTACACTTTTATTTTCATTAGAACTAGATCCCTTTATCATAAAAATATACAAACTAGTCACTCATTCATTTTTACATAACATAAATCTTCTTATTCATAGACATCCCTTTATACCCTTGTTATTACCTTAAAAAAGTATTGAAAAATAATTCATTTAAGAAACGTCCCTCATAATCACTCTCAACATAATAATATTATACATAAATAATTACTTATTAAACACATTTATATCATATGGCAATATCTTTCAAGTGTTTTTATAGTATTAATAACAATATATTTATGGACATGTTTCTACAGAAGTTTAAATTACTGTAAATAAGTATTAACTTGGGCTTATATATCACTCTCATTAAATACATGTAATATTTAATACTATATATGCAAGGCTTTCCAAAATATAACCCCATAGATGTGCTCAAATGGGGTTTTCCGATCAATTTGAGTGGCTGAATGACTATATTTGGACATTGGATGTGAAAGTTATGTCACTTTTAAAAGTGCTGTCCAAGGTAGTTTCGCCAGCGAAACTACCTTGAAAGACCTTGTTCAAAGGGGTTTCGCTGGCGAAACTACCTTGATGGCTTGCTTCAATGAGTTTTCTTTGGAGAAACCCTTTCATGAAGATAGGGTGAGAGAGGTTTTTCAATGTCACCCCCTATTAAGTAAAAAGTTGTAAGAAGGATCATAAGGGAATTTTCATAGAGAAGTCTACTCTACATGTGGGTTTCTTCAAAAGCCATCCCATTATGTTCTCACCATTCCCAAAGATTCACATAAATATTCGTGTATAAAATAGGCATTCCTATAATACTTTTCATATTTCTAAGTGAAACTATGTTTTCTTCTGATCCATTTTTGTCATATTTTTACATAGTTGGAAGCTTTTTTTTTCCTTCACTCAGACGCTCGGAAGATTTCGCTCGGAAAATGCTCGTCCCCAATGCACCCAAGGGGCAAGGCTTGGCAAGACAAGTGGGAGTCAAATTATGTAGATGGCACCTGGCAAGGGACTGTCGTGACGTTGAGCAATAAGACAATGGGGAGTCAATTTATGCAGATGGCACGAATTGAGGCTCTTTAAGAGCAACAATTTAAATTGTAAACATATGTTCAATCTATATCATTTTGGATATAAAGACTCTAGCTGAGAGCAACGTCTCTCAATGTAATCATATAATAATAGCTATAATTGCTATTATACCTCTTTGGTTCAATACAAAACTTGGGTCTTATGGCATCATGTCTTTTTTCTATTTATCAAAAGTTTTAAAAATTTTGTGCATATTGCGAGTGACAATGTTATTTTCATGAAATATTTAAGTCTCCTTTCATGGATTTATAAATTTATCACGTCAAGGAAAAACGTCAAGGAAAAATATTAAACACACTTTTGTTGCCATGTGGCCCCCTTCTATTTTGGTTCTTTTTCTCTCTCACACACACACTCACTCACACACTTTCTTTTTTTAAGAACTCTCTCTCTCTCTCTCTCTTTGCAAATCATGAGAACTTTCCTATACACGGGCTTCCATCACAAGTGTTGCAAATTAATCATTCATTTATTTTGACAATTGTTTTCCTTTGAGAGAACCAATTGAAGAGAGTGCTCACGAGTACTTGTACTCACTTGTTTTATTTTTCTTTTTGTTTTGGGTATGTTTTAGTATTTGTTGTGAAAAATGTTTTTTCGTGAAGAAGTTTGGAAGGAGCTGCCTCCACCGCTCATTTCATTCCAACTTTGCAGCTAAGTGCTATGTGAGTGAGGGCTTCACTTCGCTCATTGTATGATCACATTTCACCGTGAAGTTGCAGCTATGGCTGAGCATCATGCGTTGCTCTTCCCCTTCCCTGCGCAAGGCCACATAAACCCCATGCTCCACCTCGCCTCCCTCCTCTCTTCCCGCGCCGGCTACTTCATCACCTTCGTTAACACCCAGCGATCCCACCAACGCATGCTCAACGCGTCCCATGGCGATCCCAAGCCTGCAGACCTCCATATCCGCTTCATTACTATCCCCGACGGGCTTCCCCTTGAATCCCCTCTCGACCTTACGTCTCCAGAAGCTCTAGTTCTGCTTCTCGATGGTATCCAACGGCAGCAAGGCGTGCTAGAAGAGGTTATCGAAAGCTCTAGAGCCAGCAGCAACCCCATCTCGTGTGTTATTTCTGATATGTTCTTCCCTTGGGCACAGGATCTGGCAAATAAATTTGGTCTTCCAAGAGTTCTGTTCTGGATGTCGAATGCAACTTGTGCATACCTTAGCTTCCTCGGGGTTTCGGGACGATTAAGCCTTGAAGGTGAGATAATTGTCAGTTCGAGCTTCAGACTTGATCCTAAAGCCATCTGCTTTGCTTCTTACATGTCTCAGTGACTCACTTTGACAGCCCTCGAACGTGAGAAGCTCGATTTCAATCATATTCCGACAAGAAAACGCGAGCTCTTGTCCTTATTCTATTCTGAGGATCCGGAAGAAATGAAATTTAAAGGTCGAATAGGCCAGCGGCTGGACGAAGCGTCTCATATTTTAGTCAATTCTTGTCAAGAGCTCGAAGGTCATCTAAGTATGAGTGGACCAGTGGCTTCCAGGATGAGGTTCATTGGCCCTTGTTTGCCTCCCGGACTGCTGGAATCCAAACCCAGCGATATAGGTATACAGGGAAGCTTATTTAGAGTAGACGTGGATTGTCTTCGATGGTTGGATATGCAGGCCAAGCGTTCTGTCCTCTTCGTTTCTTTCGGCAGCGTCGCGTTATTTCCGCCCACCCAAATCGAGCAGATAGCCCTGGGTGTCGAGGATAGCAAACTAAAATTCCTGTGGGTACTACGCCCTGACACTCAAGCCAACAGCCAGCTCCTGAAGGCTTTGAGGATCGCACGAAGGACCAAGGCTTGGTCATCTCTTGGGCACCGCAACTAGGAGTGTTGAATCATCCAGCGACAGGCGGCTTCTTGACGCACTGCGGGTGGAATTCGGTGTTGGAGAGCATTTTCATGGGCGTTCCGATGTTGTGCTTACCGATCTTCGCAGAGCAACCGGTGAATCAAGAGATAGTGGTGGAGAAGTGGAGAGCGGGAATGGCGATGGAGAAGAGAAATGAGGAGGGAGTGGTGGGGAAAGAGGAGGTGGAGAGGATGGCGAGGAGGTTGATGGAGGATGGAGGGGAAGGCAGGGAGGTGAGGGAGCGAGCAGCGCGGTTGAAGGGAGTGGCGAGGCACGCAATCAAGGAGGGCGGATCCTCTTATGCAGCTTTCAAAGGTTTTGTGGATGATATGGAAGCTCACTCTCATCACTCCTCTCGAAAGATTTCTCTACTTAGCTCGTTCAAGGCAAGTTCTTGTGGCTTTTTTTGTACATCCACCTAGACAGGAGTTTGATTTCGGTACTAGGCAACACTCTAGACTCTCTGGAAGGATGGTAATCATAGGGTCTTTGGTGATTCTGTTTTTTCTAATTTCTCCTTCAGACACTCTTTGTAGCAATCGCTTTTTGATTACTTGCAATCTCGTGTTTTTGATCATGATGTATATTTGTCCTACAGTGAGATTTTCTCTTGATGTATTATAGTTGTCCCATTCAGGGATAGCTTTTTTTGTAATATACTGACTCAAAGATTCCAAAAAAAAAAAGTGTGTGTGAGAGAGAGAGATAGAGAGATTAGTGTGTATATGTGTGTGTATTTTAACCCCAAAAAAAATTTGTGTGTGTGTGTATTGTTACTTAGAAAAGAAATCAAGATAAGAGACTAGACATTAAGCATGGCGACGCTCAAGGGCCATAGAGGAAAGGAGAATGTGAGGGTGAAACGTTATCATGGGTGGGGAAAAGGGATTAGAAGGGGAGGGAATGAAGAGGTAGACTATGGCACAAAGGGAAAGGGAGAGGGGAAAGAGAAGCATGTACATGATGGGAGGAGGAATGTAAAGATAAAGACATCAAAGAAAAGGACCATGCTTTATTTGAAAGGAAGGGAAGAGGGAAATCAAAGTACTAGCTAGGTGGCTTTACAAGAATGAGCGTGTCCCATCAAGGAATAACCCTCTCCTTTTATAGCTAAGAGAGGGGGTCTCTCCCAGTAAATGCATCCTCCCACATGCATGGTGTGTGTGGAAAAGTCTCCCATGTGGGCTAGGCGGTTACGCACTCTCAATTGTGTGCGACAACCCTTTGCCTCATTTTTTCATATAAATCAAGCCCCATATCTCAAGTCTATGATACTCCCTTGGTCTCTTCCCAATTTTATAATACGTTCAAACCTCTAGGAGGACAAGTGGAGGGTTGGCACAAGGAATCTTGCCACCTCATCCTATTTTCCCCATTATTTAACTTGCATCCTTGGACTATCTATATCCCCCCACATGAGCCTATCCTACATGGAGAAATAATCCAATATAATATCCATCTCCACCTATTTTATATTACTTCTCTCATGGACTTTAGGTCATATCTCACTAAATGCAGGCATGGGACCGCCTAAGGTCATATCTCACTAAATGCAGGCATGGGACCGCCTAGGTGGAGGGGTGGCACATGGAGGAACCATGCCACCTTACATTTTATAATATTACTACCATGGATTATGTACAACACACCTTATGGGTTCTCTTACGTGGAAGGGTAGCACATGGTCATGCCCTGCGACCTCAACCCTGGGCCCTATGCACACCATATTTTATTATACTATTGCCACACATACAAACACACACACATATTAATGCCTTTTTTCTTAGATAAATTTATCCATAATAATTTTTCCCCCCAGGCAGGGAATACACATCATTTCCATGCCTGGGTCCATCATGCACAAAGAAGGGCTTGAGGTAATGCTTGTTGATCACCTTCTTGTCATATGGCTCATGCAGCTCCCAAACTTATACAGACCCATTGCTACGTTCCTTGATGACTTTGTATGGACTGATCCACAATGGAAGGAACTTCTTATCCATTTGGTGGTCCAATCTGTTATCAAAGCATAGCACAACATCATCCTCAGTAAAGTGTCTTTCCCATCCCTTGCGAATCTTAGCATCCAAGCGGCTTTTTGTTGATTCTTTTGAATCTCTGTTTGATGTAGGGCAAGGTGTCGAGTTTCATCTAGCTTCTCAAGTTGCACCAACTGAGCCTCTACATGTTCATCTTTAGTCATCCTCTGTTCTTGTGCCAATCTCAAAGCCGGAATCTCTATCTCTAGTCGTAAAACGGCCTAGTATCGTACACCAACTCAAAAGGAGTGTGACCTGTAGATGTTTTATGAGTGATGTTGTAAGCCCATACGACTTCTGTGACCTTCTGATCCCACTGGCTCCTATTTCCTGTAGCCATTTTTCGCATTGATTTACAAAGGAGGCCATTGGTCCGCTCCGTTTGACCCATAGATGATGGATAATAGATGCTAGAGTGCGATGATCAATACCCATGCGATCCATGGGTAACTCCACTGCTTCATTTAAGAATGGACTCCCATTGTTCGATACTATTTCCATGGGTGTCCCAAACTTTATGCAGATATGTTCAAATATGAAATTTAAAGCTGCCTTACCATTTGCTGCGGGGAGGGTGATAGCTTCAGCCCACTTAGTGACATATCGAGTGGCTACCAAAAGATACTTCTTTTGCAGGCAGTCATGGGTAGGGGCCCGACAAAATCTATTCCCCCACTTCTGAAACGGATGGATGGACATCACTGGGTGATGTTGCCCTAGATGCAAATCCTTCCTACCAAAGAATTGGCATGGTTCACAAGTTTTGCAATGCATGGTGACATCCTTGAACAAGGTCAGCCAATAGTATCTAGCATGTAAAATCTTCTTAGCTGTATAGTCACTGGCATAGTGGCCTCCACAAAATCCATCATGATAATGCTTCAATACCTTAGGTACTTCATCTGCATCAATGGCCCCTGTCTTAGTATCCCATCCATGCCTTAATGGTACAACACCCCATCAAAGAGGGTGTAGCGCCTACTATCTCTGCGGATCTTCTTTCTCTCATAGCTAGTACTTTCTGGAGGAAAGGAAAAAGCAGTCAGAAACCTGTAGATACCGCCATACCATGGATCCCTAACTTCTATGGCCGTTATAAGGGTTACATCAAGGTAATCCTCTAAATCAATCAAAGCATTCTTCAAGTTGGAACAACCCCCTTTTACAATTTTAAAAGAAAAATCATATTCTTGTAAAACTGCCAACCATTTGGTCAACCGGCCAATGGGATTTGGTGATTGAAGAACCTGCTTTGCAAGACTAGTGCTAGTGAGTATAATGAAGGACTTTCCAACCACATAATGCTTAAATTTCTCAATGCAGAACACCAAAGACAAGGCATGCTTATCAGCCTCTGAGTAGCGTCATTCGGTGTCGAGCAATTATCGAGAAGCAAAGCGAACGGGATACATGAACCGATCCTCCCCTTACTGGAGAAGAATACCTGCTAGAGTGTGCTCACCAAATCGAGGATTGATATAGAAAGTCTTTGACCAATCTGGATTGCGTAGAATGGGTTCTGAAGCTAGAGCATTCTTGATTTGTGCAAACCCATGATCACAATCCTCATTCCAAGAGAAATCAACCCCATCTTTCAATAGCATAGTCATGGGTCATGTCAAAGCAGCATATTGATCAATGAAGTGGTGATAGTATCCTGCTAGATTGACAAATGAGCGTACCTGACGTGTGGTTGGTGGGGAGAGCTTGAGGATAGCTTCTACATTTTTGAGGTCAGGCTTGACACCCTTGGATGAGACAATATGTCCCAGTAACTCCCTTGAGTGGCTCCAATGGTGCATTTCTCAAGGTTGAGACTGCCATTTGCATCATTGACCCTTTAGAAGGCCAACCTAACCTTCATGACGTGCTCCTTACGCGATGAGAATATACAGAAATCATCTAAAAACACCTCCTGGCACAGTTCCAATGCTTGTTGATGTCGTGGAACCAAGCCTTCCCTCCGCACCTTCCACCTTCCACTAACTTATTCACACACGAGTTGAGAATCTCCCTGCACCTCAAGTTGCTTGATGTGATGCTCTTGTGCCTTTTGTAGCCCAAAAATGAGTGCTGAGTACTGAACTTGGTTGCAAGTACTCGCAAGTGCAGACTTGCTATAACAATACACCTCACCCCCTAGTGAAGTAAGCTTCATACCCACACCAGCAGCCTTGGTCGAAGGTTTGTATGTGCTGTCGAATTGGAGGAGCCAAGATGTCATCACACCAAGACTAAAATCTAGACATCCCAAGTTTCTCGGTAGTCCAAGATAGGTAGAAGGAGAGGGCGGGGAGAATTCAATACTTGAGCAAGACGTTCAGCACCAAATAAACTTACAATCCTTTGTTGATAGTTTATCTATAGACAAAAAAGAATTATAACTTGAAGCTCAAAATGAGGCGCAAAAGGTTGATTAGGTACAAAGGGATTCCTTGGTCGAAACATTACCAACCATAGTCGAGCCCTAGAAACCTTTATAATGAGATCGAGAAGAAATCATTCAAGACGAGCTTATCCACAGGAATTAATAAGCAGATGCGCCAAATCTCCCCCCAAGCTTGGAAAGCATCCCACCCTTCAAAGAATGTCACCCTTTTAATTACCTCTGGTGCAGCAAGTAGCTCAATCACCGCACAATGAGTAGAATTGAAATCAAAGTCCTCCTAGTATATCACCAGTTCTTCACCTTGAATCAACCACGGTGTATCATTCCACCCATTGTCTCCTTGAACAATGCACTGGACAATCAGCCGTTGAAGGTTGACATGAAGATTAAGAAAGAGATCTCGCCAATTGGTAGCGTAATGAGCAAAGGACCAAGCACCAAATCCTTGAACTCATCGAGAAGTGACATAAATATCCACCCTCCTCGTGTGGCATGCATCCAAGGAGTGAACATGAAAAAGTTCCGAATTAGCGACGATCTAGTAGGAGATGTGAATAGAGCACATGAAATGAAATACTTTTGCTTTTTATAGCAAGAGGAAACTCCCCACGGTTTCCCAAGATTTCAATATATAAGCAAAATCATTACATTTTCATCCATTTCTATTTGCTGGCCCATTGATAAGTCTTTCTTTTGTGAATGGGGAGGTCTGGGGTTCAATTCCCACTCCGTAATAAAAGGAGAAGAGAAGAGAAAGAGAAAGAGGTAGAGATAGAGGAGAGGGGCGCGATGTGAGGATCTGTTACAGTTTTGCAGAAGCTCAGAAAAGCTGTTGCGACCAGAAGACGCGATCTGTTTGCGGCCAGAAGATGTGCGACACACGCGCGAATGCACCAGTCACGACAAAGACATGTGCAGGTGCACCCAGGAGATGCACACATAGGACCCCAGAGGAAGCGCAGATGTTACAGTTTTACAGATGCGATCGGTACGACCATAAGTTTCGCGAATCAAAAGATGCACCAGAACTGTAGGCAGACTAGAGGCGTAGAAGTAGGGATGCACAGATGCGCAAAAACTGTGACCAGAAGTAGATTGGAGGTGCAGAAGCTGAGAACCGCAGATGGAAGGTGTTGCAGAATCACACCCAGTCATAGGAGAAATGAATTTTACGCCACTAGTCGTGGAGATTTCGATCCTAGCAGCCACACCACTTCTGTTACCTAGAAAAGAAATCAGGATAAGAGGCTAGATACTAAGCATGGCGACGCTCAAGGGCTATAAAGGAAAGAAGAACGTGAGGGCGAAACGTTATCATGGGTGGGGAAAAGAGATTAGAAGGGGAGGGAATGAAGAGGGAGACTATGGCACAAGGGGAAAGGGAGAGGGGAAAGAGAAGCATGTACATGATGGGAGGAGGAATGTAAAGATGGAGACATCAAGGGAAGAGGGCCATGCTTTATTTAAAAGGAAGGGAAGAGGGAAATCAAAGTACTAGCTAGGTAGCTTTACAAGAATGAGCGTGTCCCATCAAGGAATAACTCCCTCCTTTTATAGCCAAGAGAGGGGGTCTCTCCCAATAAATGCATCCTCCCACATGCATGGTGTGTGTGGAAAAGCCTCCCATGTGGGCTAGGCGGTTATGCCCTCTCAATTGTGTGTAACAACAGTTTGCCTCATTTTTCTACATAAATCAAGCCCCATATCTCAAGTCTATGATACTCCCTTGGTCTCTTCCCAATTTTATAATACGTTCAAACCTCTAAGAGGACAAGTGGAGGGTTGGCACAAGGAATCTTGCCACCTCATCCTATTTTCCCCATTATTTAACTTGCATCCTTGGACTATCTATACCCCCCCACATGAGCCTATCCTACATGGAGGGAATAATCCAATATAATATCCATCTCCACCTATTTTATATTACTTCTCTCATGGACTTTAGGCCATATCTCACTAAATGCAGGCATGGGACCGCCTAGGTGGAGGGGTGGCACATGGAGGAACCATGCCACCTTACATTTTATAATATTACTACCATGGATTATGTATAACACACCTTATGGGTCCTCTTACGTGGAAGGGTGGCACATGGTCATGCACTGCCACCTCAACCCTGGGCCCTATGCACACCATATTTTATTATACTATTGCCACACATACAAACACACACACATATTAATGCCTTTTTTCTTAGACAAATTTATTCATAACAGTGTGTGACAGAGAGAGAGAGAGAGAGAGAGAGAGAGAGAGAGAGAGAGAGAGAGAGAGAGAGAGAGAGAGATACATATTGACATATTGCTTATCATTGTTTGGGTTGTATGGACATATTTCCTTCTACCAAATAATCCTTGGAGACTCTCACAATGTGGGAAATCTCAATCTTTTCATTCAAATATTAGGGAGCTAATGTTCTTAGAGTGATGTCCTATCTCCTTAGCAAGGTCTAGTACTTTTTTCTATATGCATGATACCAAGTACCTAGAAGAGAAAGTACATATGGAATCCTCCATCAGCTTGCTCTTTCTAACTTAAATACTCTAGAATGGCTTCTTCTTAATTCATTCACTATAGAATGGCCCCTTCCTAATCCATTCACTATAGATGCATTTTTGATGAAAATGACAGCTTCTATTCGATCATCCACTAAATTTTTATTTGGTTCAAAATCTTTGGGTGTCAGTTGGTTCATGCCCTCCATTATATTTGTCTATTGCTTCAAATCAATCTTCATCCACAAAACAAAGACCATGTGGATATGCAAAGCTTTATAAGAGAAATTTCATGATAATCTCCAATACCCAATGTGGGATTCTAGTGTATGTAGTAAGGAAAGTTTAATAACATGTGCATGGAAAGTTTAATAACATGTACATGGATAATCTCTAATACCCAAGTTCTTCCAGTATATGTAGTAAGGAAGGTTTAATAGCGTGTGCATGGAATTCGTTATATGAGATATGCTTATACGCATTGGAAAAAAAATCATGGCACATGGATTCTTATGGACTTGCAATCTAGTGGACATAACCAAGATATGCATATGCAAAATGGTGAAGTACGATGTCTTGAGGTTACTAGTCGGATTTGGGACCACGTTTGAGAATACACTGCTATCAACTTTGATGTCTTAGGACTTTCTCTTTGTACTAATAGAGTGATAGTAAGAAGGTAACTTGATGCAACATCAATGCTCGATAAATGGAAGCCTCATTGTCCCTTCACGATTCATATTTTGATTGAATGAATTTAATAGATTTTGAAGAGTGGCATCACTTGTGAAGTGGAACATGACCATTTTTGGATTTCATGTATTGATTCTACATTGTTTTATGGTGTTGAAACATTGATTACTTTTGGAAAAGTGTTGGGCATAGAAAAATATTCTAGTCTTTTTAGTATCTAATCCTGTGATAATTTTACACTTTTTGGTCTTAAATTTGTGACGAGCATGCTAATACATTTTATTGCACAAGATTTTTTACAATTGTCCATGGAGATATTTAATTTTGTAAAATAGACATAAAGTATTAAGAATAAATGAAACAAATTGAATACTTGGGGTTTTCACCGCACAAAATTTTAGTGTACCAATTGCACTCAAAAGGAGGGGTTGTTAAATCAAACTTCGGGGAAAATTTTAACAAGATTACAATAACAAGAGAATTCTTTTAATTCAAATTTAAAAACAAATCCATTAGTTCATAAGTAAGGAGGGGTGGTTTAATTGGGAGAACAATTTTAGTTGAGGGTTTTCTTAATTACCTCTTGAACATAGGTGATACATATGGTTTCTTAGTAGTGCACCCCCGGAGATTGTATAAAACAGTGTATGCTTTGGATTTTCAAGAGCCTTTCATGATTTGGGGATATATATAAAGGGCCTTAGGCTTAGTGTGCTAGGATTTATTGCATTCATTGCCTAGACACACCTTCAAAGATAACAAAAACATGAATTTTATTTTTAGCTTAAGCATAGCATTATTCATTCTTTTGGCTCAAGAAGTATAAAGTTTTTTGTAAGATAGATTAATCATAGAAAATATTTGGTTAACCTTAAAAGAGTATTGTATTTGATTAACAATAGGAACTATTCTCCTTTGTCAATAAGTATGTGGTTGTCTCACTAAAGTTTGGAATTGAAAGGTGTTAACCCATCTCATACCTCCTTCCACAGACCTCCAATGTCTATATCTTGCAAAGCATGCCACAATTTTGTGCTTCTACACCTCATGCAAGCGTAGAGAAGTATTTAGATTTTTTATGGCAAGATAGATGTGATCATTGCAGTAGTGCATAAGATCTGATCGTTTAAGTAGTGCATTCTAAGCACAAGGATCTTTTTAGGCCTGCCATAGACTACATGGTTAATTACATAAGAACACACTATTAAAAAAATTTGGACTTTTGTGAAGTCTAATTTCAGGATTGGACTAAACAAAAGTCGAAAAATCATGAACAAATTGCTAATGCAATTTTTAAAGTTAACTTTTAAAACCAAAGTTTAGTGGAAAAACCAAGTACTTGCTGAGATTATGACAATTATTCCTATGATGAATATTGTGCTCATGATGAATAGCATGCTAATGCAATTTGTTTAGATAAATTTCAATTCCAAAGTTTAGTGAGATAACCAAATACTTATTGAGATTACTAAAATACATCCTATGGTTACTCAAGCACGATATTCTTTTAAGATTAACTAAATATTTTCTATGGTTAGTCTATCTACAAAAAAGCTTATACTTGAGACAAAATAATGAATAATTTTATGACACACTAAAAGCAACATATTTGTCCCTTCAAATAATAGCATGGCATCTAAGATGTGTAAAAAGTCCACCTAGAAAAACTTAGACAATAGATTTTTTTTGTGTGGGGGATAATTTACACAAATGGATTTCTTATACTTTGACCTCAAAGCGCACTACTAAAAACATTATTAATAGCCAAGTACCCTTCTCTAGAACCATCATGTGCTTGAAACACTTCTGAGAGCAGTCTACAATGTTTCCTAATTTAGCTACAACCTCTTGTAGTACTGCATATGTTAAATTGCATACTGACAATGATGCCTTCAGATGGAAATGATTTCTATCTTTTTGATTACACTCTCTATGACATAAAGTGTGTCGGATTCTTCTCTTTCAAGAACCTCATTGATATTAAACTTGTACAAAAAGCATGATGACGAGATAAGTAAAATACAATAGTTACTTTATGAAGATTGTATGAAAAGATTCACAATTACAAAATAGTTTAAACATAAATGCTATGTAGCTTGAACCTACCCTTCCTTGCTCCACTACCATATGCCAAGCCCTTCATTTGTTGCACAACCTAGAGCGTATGCTTGTAGATGATAGGGATTCTTTTTGTTTTCTTCAATCTCCTAGTCAATGTGGAACTCTTTTGCTTGAGGGACCAAGTCTCTTTTGACAAATTTGTCTTATCACATTAATGGAATCTTGTACTTGCCTCTTGTGGTCTTTCTTTCACATCAACATTCTTTTTTATATAGATTATAGAATATGCAAATATTTCGTTAAAAGAAGAACACTCTATGCATTCTTGGGTTAGCTATTCATGGAGATTGTGCATAGTAGATTTAAGTTCTTAAATTTCTCCTTTCCTACTTAACAAGTGAACGTTGGAATATTGGGCTTTAGCACTAGTATGACCACTGCATTTTCCATAGCCAAATAATCCTTTAATACCATCCCCTAAATATTGAGCATGGGAGAATCTGCCAAAGTATCCACTAGATAATGTACACGAACACTTCATAGCCCAAAATGCCTTGCTCCTTCTAATCATAGTTGGTTTAATGTTTCTTTGTCAACAATCTTGTGCCATTGTAAAAATGAGCTTTGGTATACTCAGTGAAAAATTGATTGCAAGGTGCTTTTTTGCTTCTTGAAATCTTGCAATGGATCCATAGAAGGATTCAAAAAATACTTTTGGATATGGGAAGCCAAAGCAATAAATATTTGAGATTATCATAGGATATATTAAGATTCATGAAAGCAACAAAAGTTTGAGATAAATAAGAATCATGAGAAAAAGAAGGATTTAATAGTTAAAAAGTGAGTTGGGTTTAACGAAAGGTTTTGAAGGGTTTCAGGCCATTTTTTGGCACTTTCAAAAGGTTTTGAATTGGTGGGGGGAGTAGTATCCACAAAATAGTTTTTGGGAATGGGACCACCTTCGGTTATAAATATGAATATCCTTCTGCAGCAGGTAGGGGGCTCCTCCAAGTGCGAGATGGAGGTGCATTTTTTGAGGCATGGTTGGGCCCACCAAAGCCTAGGTAGATGCTCTTTTTAGGGGGTGATGGGACCCTTTATAGGCCTATTGGTTATTAATCAATTTTCCTAATTCACTCTTTATGAGGCCGTTCTTGAGTCCAAAATTCCCCTAATGTTTACAGAGAAATAGTTTTCTCCTTGCTCGAGGAACCCATGCCCTTAGAATGCTTCATGAAAAAATTTATAAATTTTCACTAAAGCAGTAATTTAAAAATGGAAATGTCAACATGATTAAGAACAAGGAGATTTGGGGGCTTACATGGTGACCCTCTACTGCAATGAAAGTTCCTCCCTTGCAATGGTACTCTTGAAGAAATCCCACATGCCATTCTCATATCAATAGGCATACTCCACATCCATAAGATATCACCCAACTTGTAGAATTATTGTGAATCCAAATTAAAAACATTAGATTAAGTACTATGAGAAAAACAATCTATTTAAACCAAACTAAAAATTACAAAAATAAGTGGCACACATATACTTATCACCCATGCCTTAAGTCCTTTCTTGCCACCATTACTCCTAAGGTGTGAAGCAACTCTCCTCTGCCTATGTGCTTGTGTTGCTTTTTGGTACTTGTTCCACCTCTATGGCTCATTTTTGGGCTCTTGCTTGGCTCTCTTCAATTGTAACTTATTTATGTTAGGAGGCCTCAATTTTCCCTCTTCATCGCCTCAAACCTTTGAGGGGTGATGTTAGAGTACGTCACCCATGCAACAAATCATGTAAATTTTATCAAATTCATGACCAAGAAGTACAAAAAATGCTTTCTAGACTTATTCTATGACAAAGTTTAGTATTTTTCCCATTGGACTTGGTGTTTCCATTTATATAATATATTTGTGTCAAAGGTCACTTGCATGAGCTACCTCATCTCAGCTACTATGACATTGGCCCCTTTGTCATCCTTGATGATCTCTCATTAGCCATTGACATAATATGTGATCATTACATCTGAGGAAATCTAAAAGGGTATGGATGCACTTGGGGTGGCATATATAGGAGTGGATGTGGGTAGTGGGCTTGGGTGGTAGATGCAAGGGTGGAGAAGGTGGGAGTGGTGGTAGATACAAAAGTGGAAATGTGGCCAATGGCATGCTTTGCCTTAAAAAACATGGGAGCCTTGACTCTGATGTGAAGACTCATCCACATGATTTGAGCCTACTAAAATGCGACATCCTCTTGAATGGATGATGCCTTATTAGTAGTTTATCCCTCTCCATGTTACTACACAAAGTCAAACAAGAGGGATGAGTTAAGATCTAGCAAGACCTCTGATCCTTAAGGGACTGCTACAATTCCTCCAACTGGTCAGGGCTCACGCCAAGGACCAAGTTGGGCATCTCATCAGGACCAATTTGTTAGATTTATGAAAACATGGATCTCTACCTCGACTCTAATCTATGATGAGTGATGACTAGAAATAGCTATAACAATGAAAAGATGCAAAAAATTTAACAATAAGAGCTGAATCAATATGATAAATTGATTACATAAAAAGCTTGAGTTGCAAAATAAGAAATATAGAATTGACAAATCTTTAGTTACAAAATAATAGAAATGAATAAACAAAGAGGGATTTAAGAGAAAAGGACAAAAGAGAGGAAGGAAAGGGCTAAAAAAGAGAGAAAAAAAGGGAAATGGAAGGGCTTTAAAAGAGGGGAAAATAGGGAAAGGGAAGGGATGAAAGAGAAGAGGGAGAAAGATGGGATGGGGTGAATTTTGAAAGGCGATGGACTGAATGATAGAAAGGGAAAAAAGAGAAAGGGATGGGCTAAATGGTGGATGGGATGAAGTTTGGGAGGGTAAGGGCATAGAGACAAAGAGGGATGGAATGTAGGAAAGAGAACATGGATTGAATGTAAGAAAAAGATGAGAGAGAAAATGCAAAAAAATGGAAAGAGGGAAATGACAGAAAGAGAAGTGGGAAAGGAGGGAAAAAGAGGAAAGGGGAAAAGAGAAGATATGGAAAGAGGGGAAAAAGAGGGAAAGAGAGAAAAAGAGAGAATGTAGGAAAGAGAAGAGGGATGTAGAAAAGAGAAGAGGGAAAGATAAGGGATGTAAGAAAGAGAAGAGGAAAGAAAAGCAAGATGTAGAAAAGAGGCATGTAGGAAAGAGAATAGGGACATTGAAAAGAGAAGAGGATGTAGAAAGGGTCTAGGGAATTCGGATAAGAGAAAGGGATGTAATGTATGAAATATAAGAGGGAAGAAAGGAAGAGGGATTGAATGTAGAAAATGGAAGAGGGATGTACAAAATAAAAAAAGCATGTACAAAAGTGTAGGAAAGAGAAGAGATGAGGGCTATAGGAAATAAAAGAGGGATGTATGAAAGATTATAGGGATGTAGGAAAGAGAAAAGGAAGTATTTAAGTAATGTAGAAAAGAGTAGAGGTATGGAATGTGGAAAAGAGAAGAGGGGCAAGAGGTGGAGAGGGAAAAAAGAGGGAAAGAGGGAAAAATGGAAAAGGAGGGAAAGAGAAGAGGGATGGAATGTAGGAAAGACAAGAGGAAAAGAGAAGAGGGATTAGGAAAGATAAGAGGATGTAGAAAGGGTTTAGAAGGGGTTTACAGAATGTAGAAAAGAGAAGAGGGATGGAATGGAAAGAAGGGAAGTGAAAAGGAATGTAAAAAATAAAAAAGGGATGTAGAAAACAAGATGAAAGAAAAGAGGGATGTAGACTACTGTGCATGACCAGATCCACCCATAACATGTTTCTAATTTTATTATGTTGTCTATCATGTTGTAAATGGTAAAATTAATGCTGATTTGGGAATTGAAATGCACAATTCAAGTTTGCAATTCTCACTACATTGAAGAAAGACATCTTAGATAATGTTGTGTACATGGATGATTTTTTCAAGTTAGTTTCATTAAGAAGCTAAAGTTTTATATTGGCATTGAAAGTCCATATGCACTAATAAATGTAAATGTTTGAAACATTCGCCAGGATTTGAAACTTCTATGCAAAAAAATGTAAAGTTTTGCCAAGATTTACATTTTTTCCTTCAAAAATAAAAAGAGAATATATAAAAAAGTACTATATTCCACCAATATTGTTAAACTAAAAAAATTACTTGAAAACTTTTGCCAAGATGTGTTATATTAATATGTAGGCATAGCTTCGATACAAAAATCCCTGGGGGTGTACCCAAATTGAATATTATATTGTCTTGTGTGTTGAAACTTACATTGATGTTTGTGTCAATTTTGTAATGTCATTGTTGCCCTATAGATATTGCTTAGTTGTTTTTTATGATACTAATAAAGTCATCTAGTTGCATTACTTGCAACTTGTTGAATTCATTATTGATTGAATCATAGGCCTTAGATTTTTATTTTGTTATGGAGTGCATAATCACCAATTTAGAATATGATCTCATTTTGTGATTACAAGTTTTAAAGAAGGTAGAAAAAGAAGCAGGACAATTTTAGTTATGAATTGCAACACAAGTTTGATTGAACCTGATCCTCCCTAGAAATTTCAAGGTGGTGATTTTATTAATTATGATGGACAAAGGTTTGTGCTTTTTGGAATAAGAAGTGCAACAAATAAATGAATAAGGGATTCGTAGCATGAGCTTGTGAGTTCTTTCTTTGATAAAATGGAAGTAATAATCACTGTCACCTTTAAGACACTATGAGCTGGACTACAATGCCATGAACGTTGGTATTATATTCCATTGATTTTGTATGCACCATGGTCCTTTCTTTTAACTCCATAGTTCTCGCTCACCATCCAAGACATGCATTAAAAAAAGAACGGGAGCTTAAATGTAATCATGAACTTATAGAGTTTAAGTTTGAATGTCATGTAAGATAGAACTCCACATATTCAATTGATGAATAGGAAGCCCTTTAACTTTTAAATAAACCCAAAATAATGAAAATTTACAAATAAAAAAAGTGAGGAAAACAAAAAAATTATAAACCAATAATGTTGTAAAACAAAGAAGAAAAATCCATACATGATGTATGAGGAAAGGTGGCATGCTTCCTCTCTCGTTATTTAATATGAGAGGGTGTGCCCCTCTCTTGTCAGCTTTTTTGTTTTCAGCTCTGCTTTGGCTCAACTTTTTGTTATGATTTGTTGAGTTCAAATCTTGAAAGTGTACCTATAATGGTTTGCTTGTATGCTCTTTTTTTGATAGCGGTCATATGCTCTTTTTGCCAAAGAATCATCCATGGGCAAGAAAATGATTGTGTTATCCATGTTGTCAAGAACAACATCTTATGTTTGGCAACCTCTATTATTAAGGACTAAAAGAGGAGGTGTCTACAGACCACTAACTACAACACCTTGTTTAGCATGTGATTCCTACCTCCATATGCAAGAAGTTGTAAGACTTTCAATGAAACCATAGGTCTAAGTCATAGCTCTCTGACACTAAGGTTTCTAACAATGCAAGACCCATCTTCCCAAGAATAGACCATCCAATTTTTGCACAAATGTAGAGAAACATGTAGAAGAAAATCAAGGGGGTTGTAGAGCAAACCACAATTGTGACATACCGAGTGAGGTTCATCCACTTTCAATCCCACTAGCTCTAAGGGAATCATATCCTAGAATCTAGAAATCCATTTTATTTAGTGAGACATAAATACATGAGAAAAGTATCCTTTGCTAGGACTCAAGAAATAATGACAACCCATGATCGTGAGCTTGGATGTTGTTTCCCCATAAGCCATGTTTTTAGAGATGAGGGAGGGGATAGAATGTGTTCAATATACTGGAAAAGAGTGGTCCTCTTCATCCGCCAACTGCTTGAATCCCACCATGCAAAAGTGGGTATCCTTGATGAAAAATGGTGTAATGCCTACATTGCAGCTACATGTAGACATTCTTGTCTCTAAAGAATGGGAGGAAACCTTTGCCCAACTGAGTAATGAGGCAAGTTTTGTTAAAGAAAAGATGTGTTGCATTCAGGGAGAAGATCATGTATGCACAATGAAATCCACTTCCCATCTTCTTCCATTGGATTTACCAAGATCTTGCACTGGGATAGCCAAGGGCATCACCGAATCCTTCGCCCAACGTGCTAAGCAATATACCTCCTCCTTTTGGATTCTCATAATCAATGTTTGCCTTTTTATCGAGCCTTATAGTCATTGCTATGTATTAGACTAGAGCTTTCTTCACTATTTAGGGACTCCTTCATCCTATGAAATTCTATCCTAACGTGGATCTCATGTTAAATTGTGATCTTGACCTAGAGATACAAAGTCATGCATGTGCAAAGTTGTTGGAGAGGTGATGCAGGACTTGAAAGGCATGGTGATGCAAAGGAGATGCCTAGAGTTAATAATGTTGCTGATGTAAGTCATGCAGCTCACACATTTTCTATTAAAATTTTTGGGTTTGCTATTATGGAAAGTATAAGATATTTGTAATTCTACTACCAACACCTTTCTTTGTAATGCAATTTGTTCATGCATAGAAGTTGAGGGTAGAAGAATAATTCACTTGATGCATTAAACAATTTGAGAAGATACTTTTGGACTTAGAGGACATGAAACTTAAGGGGGCAATGGAATATTTATTTAAATTTTTGTTTCTAAAATGGTGTTTTTGCATGTGTGCAGCATATTCTCTATGAGCATGGACCTTTGTTGTAAAGAAATAGGGGAATATCTCCATTTGGAATAAGGAGCATGGAGAAGTCACACTATTGACCCAAGGCAGCAGCCTACATGATCCATTCCAATGTGTTGTACATGAGATTGTGAGATATTACAAGTTGGATGTGAGATTCAATATAGCGGAGCCTTAGTGCTATAATCGGGATGGAGGAGGAGAGGGAACATGCTTCAAGGATCCCTGCCTAGGCTTTCTCTATCTCATATAAACTTTGCTAGTCTTTTGCCAAACTAACGAGCACAGTTGCATCATAGAAGCTAAATGACATACTGATATAGTAAAATCTAAGGATGTTGGCAATTAGCATCTATACTATTCATAATGATGTTGGAGGTTCAACAATATTATTTTTCTAGATGAACAAACAAAACTCCATCATAGTTTAAATAGTGATTTTCTACAGAACTAGGTCCAAGTAAGACTTTGTTAGCTTTTTAGATTCTAGCCCTTGCCCCAAATGTTCCCCCTTGCATCGTGATAGCTTCTTAAAAAAATATGAGAATTGGCTATCTAATTAACAAGTTCCCCTCTCGAAATGGTTGCATGATCCAATACCATGCTCCTTCCAAAAATCCCAATCAATTCATGAAAACACACTTGGACAAGAGTGAAAACCTCTGGTGTTTTAGAAACATTTTCCTTGTTTATGAAGTATACCAATTAGTAGCTCCAAAGACTTTTCCTTGAAAGAAATTATCTTATTGTGGTCATTGGGTCCAATATTAAAGCTCTGAATGGACTATTTTTCTTGGACAAAATCTACTCATTGTGCTAGCACAACCTCCCTTTACTTGACAATCTTCCTAGCTTTTGTATAGCTTGTTGCTCCTTTCAAATCTTTGGGGTTTCACCTCAAGAACCTTTATTATACCACATGCATCCAAAAGGAGGGGTACTTGAGAAAATATGAAGAGGGAAGAGGGGAAGAGTGGAGATGAGGAGAGAGGGCACAGCTAGAGAGAACACCACAAATGACTAACTGTACACTAGATTTAGTTGAAAATGTAGAATATATACAAACCCATTTAGGGTTAGAGTTAGGGAATCTAACCCTTTCCTTTATAGCACTCTATTGGGTTAGTGCTATGCACATATGATCACATGATGGTGTTATGCACATATGATCACATGATGTTGAGTGTGAACTCTCAACACCTTCCCTCAAGATGATGTGATTCCGGGGAATCGAAGAAGGACTAAACATTACATTCCATCACACCCTTTTAATGGGAATGTCCTTCCTTTGTGTCAAAAACCAAGAGCTAGTCGGTGTTTCTCGAAAAGCTCTTTACCAAGTGGTTTGGTAAAGATGTTTGCAACATTATCTTTGCTATCGCAATGCTACAGTGTGACGTCACCAAGTAACATGACTTGTTCATATAAGAATTTGGCAGTGGATCTTGCATCAGCCTTTACCGTGGCTCTTCCTTCTACCCACTTAGTGTAGTCGGTGGCCAAGATGATGTATCATGCCCTGGTCCCCTTAGCTGCTGTTGGGCTTACGGGACCAATGAAATCAATGCCCCAATTTTTGAAGGGTTGGTCAGCTAGGATTCCTGTTAGGGGCATCATGTTTGTCCTGTGTGGGACTTGGATACGTTGGCAGGGGTCACATCGTTTGATGAATTCGACCACATCCCCAAAGAGTATTGGCCACCAGAGACTAGCTTGCAATGCTTTACGTGCTGTAACATCAGCGGCAAAATGGCCTCCGGAAATTCCTGAGTGGGCTTCTTCAAGCACCTCAATGTATTCATGTTCGCACACGCATCTTCGCAACATACCATCTTGCCCATGCGGTATAGTTGGCTTGCAATCAACTGATAGGGTGTGGCATCCTTAGTGAGTTTATGGGCTCTATCCTTCTTAAGGTCCTGGCCTAGGGGTAGTCCTAGTGGTGATTTCGGCAGCCCATTTTGGGATGACGTTGAGGAAGAAGAGGGAAGCGTCAGGGAGATCATCATCTACTACCGTCGGGGCCTCACCATTCGGGATCCTCGATAGGTGGTTGGCTAGAACATGGGTTTTGCCCTTACGTATAGTGACTGTGAAGTTGAATTCTAGTAGGATCAGCATCCATCTAGTGATGCATCTCGTCATGCAGGGTTTATTGACCAAGTATAGCAATGCTTGATGGTCCACAAAGAAGACAAACTTGTTAGCTAACAAGTAGTGCCTAAATTCCTTACTGTGCATAGACCATGGCGAGGCCTTCTCTCTTAGTGGTGGTGTAGTTAACCTCATCCTCATTTAGTTGACGGCTTGCAAAGTATACCGGGTAATCCAAATTATGCTCCTCGGGTTGGGCTAACACACATCCAATGGCAAAGTTAGGGCATCAAAGTGGATGTGGAATATTAAATTCTAGTCAGGAGACCTCAACAACTAGTGCAGTGGCTAGAGCTAGCTTGAGGGTTTCAAAGGATGTTTGGCATTCTTCAGTCCACTCAAAGGATACTGACAGTTTGTATAATGGGTGGCGGGCTATGTTCGCATAGAACAAGATGAATCTCCAATATCAGCCCGTATGGCCAATAAATCGTTGGACTCCCTTATTGTTGGTGGGGGGCGGTAACTCCAAGATGAGTTTGATTTTATTGTGGTCCATAGAGATTCCATTCTGAGACACTATGTGGCCCAAGATGACACCATGTTTGACCCAAAACTGGCACTTAATGTTGAGATATCGAGCTCCACTCGCGATATGCCAGGGTGACCGTTGTGCATTTATGTCACCGACTTGTTAGTTGCAGACGCGGTTGGTACACCGCCCACGAATAATAGCTGGATGACAGCTATCCTTATCTACTCTAGTTTGTGGCTCAGTTAGTATGCCACCTTAGTTAGTTGAGTTTGGTTTGAGAGCCACATATAGGGTTCTTCTATTTCTTTGTATGTGAGTTCTTTTGGCTTTCACAACTAAGAAGAGGAAAACTGTTTTCAGCCTCCACCTTTGTGTGTATTCCCCCATTGTGCATGTGAGAAAGTCACAAGTGAGACTCCTTCCCTGTCTCCCACTATCTTCACATGGTATCAGAGCCTTGTTCATGGTAAGGAGCTCAAGAAAGCAAACCAAGTTCACGGTGTCCTAGTAAGAGGACCAGTGTTGCTTTCCTATTTCGAGTTTTGGAGCAAATCTCTATAGGTAGCACAGCCAGAAGTGCAAGAGTGCACTGTCTCAGATTGAGACGCCCTTCGCAGTGTGGCGAAAGTGCAGTATATGCTACGGGATAAGGCAAAGCCCTGGGTGACTTTATTTCTCTGATTCGAGGCCATTTCGGGGCCCGTTTTTGAAGGAGGAAGTTCTTCGCAGGCACTCAGGAAAAGGCCCTGTTTTTGCTCTGCGACCACTGCTCGGCTGGTCGGTGAAAAGTTGCCGCAGAAATTGCATCGTATGCCTGTGTGCAGAGATATTGGGAGTTGCAGAATCATGCTTGTTGCCTGTTGATACAAAATCGTCACTAGGAAGTGACTGCATGGTCAAATACCACTTTTGTTAGTTTTGCAGTTCTGCCCGTGTGAGGCAAAAGCTGTGTTTTTCGCAGTGACAGAATATTTTGCAGTGTTCTGTAATGGCGTCTGATTCTCTTTCACAGATTGTTACAGAAAAGCTTGACAAGAACAACTTCCAGGCATGGAAGTTTAGAATGACGAATTTCCTTATGGGAAAAGGCTATTGGGAGTTCATTACAGGAAATGAAGAAGAACCAATTCTTCCTAATGTTCCCAATCAACAGGAAATGCAGGCATTTAAAGGATGGCATGAGAGAGCCAAAAAAGTTATGTACTGGCTGTCTATCAGTATTTCAGATTCTATGATTGTGCATATTCAGGATGCAAGTACACCAAAGGAGGCATGGGATACTTTGGCAAAAATGTACATCACAAATACGCAAGCCAGGAAAATGCAGCTCAAACAGGAGTTGCACAATGTGCAGAGAGAAAATTTGAGCATAAATGACTACCACATGAAGGTGAAGAAAATTGCAGATGCACTTGCTTCCATTGGGTCGCCAGTGGAAGATGATGATCTCGTTTCTGTGACCTTGAATGGTCTAGGAAAGGATTATGCACAGTTCCGAACATCCATTGCCGTCCGTGAAAAATTTCCTAATTTTGAAGAGTTGTTTGCTCTTCTAATTTCTGAAGAGCAGAGAAATGGGGGTGCATCTTCTTCAGGAGGAACTTCAAAAGAAACTGTCTTCTACTCAAATGCTGGAAGAGGTAGAGGCAGAGGTAGAGGAGGTCGATTTGCAGGCCGTGGTGGAAATCAGAATATGCAGCAAACTCAAGAAAACCAGTCCTATGCAGGAGGACGTGGTAATTCTAGAGGCAGGGGGCGCCAAAGAGGCCGTGGTGGATGGTAGAGAGGCCAAAATGCAAACAGCAATGTTGAATGCTACTACTGTGGTAAAATGGGTCATATGGCTAAGGACTGCTACAAAAAGCAGAATGACATTATGAATGGAAAATTGCAGCAAGGCAAATATGCATCTTCCAGTAGACAGGGTGATGACAGAAATGAGCATCTATTTATGGTGCAGCATATGACCAATTCTGTGACAAGTGCAGAAGAACGAAATGATGTGTGGTATGTTGACTCAGGTGCGTCAAACCACATGACAGGTCATGCAGAATGGATGCAGGATGCAAGGAAAATGGAAAAACCAGGATTTGTGGAGACTGGTGATGATACTGCACATCCTATTGTGCAGATTGGTAAAATTCCTTTGTCTATGCAGGATGGGAAAAAGAAATACCTGTCTGATGTATTTCATGTCCCAAACATCACCAAGAACCTGGTTTCTATTGGTCAAATGGTTGAGCAGGGCTTGCAGGTCATATTTAATCCTCATGGATGCTTTGTTGAGGATATGAAAAATAACGGTCGCTTGATAGCAAAAGGAAAGAAGAAGGGCAGGATGTTTACGTTGGATGCGGACATGCCTGAATTGAGTGCAGCAATGTTTGCACATGGGACTGGTGTAGTTGCAGATATTGATATCTGGCATAAACGCATTGGCCATGTTAATATACGACGACTTAAATCAATGCAAGCCCAAAATATTGTTGCAGGATTGCCTAAATTCAAGGTTGCAGAAATGCATAAGGTTTGTGAAGCCTGTCAATTTGGAAAACAGGCAAGGAAACCATTTCCTAGGCATGTTCAAGAGAGTAAAAAGCCATTGGAATTAATCCACTCTGATGTGTCGACTACTAAAGCTGCATCTATTGGAGGCTGTCACTACTTTGTCACATTTATTGATGACTTCAGCAGAAAACTTTGGGTGTATTTTATGAAAAAGAAAAGTGAAGTGTTTGGGCACTTCAAAGCTTTTAAAGCTATGGTTGAAAAAGAAACAGGCCTGCAAATAAAATGCCTAAGGTCAGATGGAGGGGGAGAGTACCTCTCAAATGAGTTTGCAAGGTTTCTGCAGGAGCATGGCATAAAGCAGCAATATTCATGCAGTCATAGCCCACAGCAAAATGGACTTGCAGAAAGGAAAAACAGGCATATTGGAGAGGTATCTCGGGCCATGCTAAATGAAAAAGATCTACCAGATTATTATTGGGCTGAAGCAGTTGCTACAGCAGTTTACATAATGAACAGGACTCCCACTGCATCAATACATGGCATGACGCCAGAGGAGATGTATACTGGTAGAAAACCAGACATTTCTTATTTGAGAATTTTTGGTTGCATTGCCTATGTTCATGTGCCAGATGAGTTGAGGTCCAAGTTGGATCCAAAAGCTGAGAAGTGCGTCTTTATTGGTTATTCTCTGGAGCAGAAAGGGTATAGATGCTATAACCCTTCTACTCATAAGTTTACAGTGAGCAGAGATGTTGTTTTTGATGAGATGAGCAGCTGGTATAAACCAGTAAATGTGATGATTGATGTAGATGCACAAAATGGTAATGCTGCACAGAATTCAATGCAACAGTCACAAAATATTAGTGGACCTGCAGTGTCCTCTAGCAGTGGTTCACATACTTCGCCATGGACAGGCAGATTGAGATCAAGAGAATCTCCTCAAAGCAATGCAGATAGTGGTACGCAGGTATCACGAAAAGGAAAAGAGAAGGCAGATCAGCCCATGTTTGATGTGAATGCAGGTCACTCTTATGTGGATGGTGAATCCAGTGGCTCAGAACAGAGCATTGATGATGAGTTGGGTATTCCTTCTATTGTTACAGCTGGAGTAAGGAAGACCAGGGATATTTTGAGAGCACTTGGAAGTGAGCCCATTTTGCGCAGGTCTACCAGGGTTAGGTATCCTGTGGATAGGCTGAAATATGATGGATTTATAGCCATTCACTATGCCTATATGGTCAAAATGATACAGGAACCAGAACCCACTTCTTTTGAGCAAGCCATGGGAAATGAAAAATGGGAGAAAGCCATGGATGAAGAAATGGATGCCTTGGAAACAAATGCTACATGGGAACTGGTGCCTTTGCCTAAAGACAAGAATGCAATTGGCTGTAAGTGGGTTTATAAGATCAAGCACAATGCAGATGGTTCTGTGAATAGATACAAGGCAAGATTAGTTGTCAAGGGGTATGCACAGACATATGGCATTGATTATGAAGAAACATTCAGTCCGGTTGCAAGGATGGCAACTGTAAGAGCAGTCATTGCTATGGCTGCATCAAAGGGATGGTCTTTACACCAGATGGATGTAAAGAATGCCTTCTTGCATGGTGATTTGCAAGAAGAGGTCTTTATGGAGTAGCCAGCAGGTTATGTTCATGCTATTCATCCTGAGTTTGTTTGCAGGTTGAAGAAAGCCTTGTATGGCTTGAAGCAAGCACCTAGAGCATGGTCTGACAAGATAGGACAGTATCTTGTCACTATTGGCTTTCAGATTTCCAAGGCAGATTTCTCACTCTATGTGAGAAAAACAGAGAAAGGGATTATGCTGCTTGTCATTTATGTTGATGATTTGATCATCACAGGTGATAGTGATGAAGATATCCTTCATGTGAAAATGCTATTGAAGCAGAAGTTTGAGATGAAGGATTTGGGAGAGCTGCGTTATTTCTTGGGCATTGAGGTGATTAGATCACCAAGTGGGATACAGCTCTTGCAGAGGCAGTATGGATTGGACATGCTGTCCAAATATGGGATGACAGGCTGTAAGCCTATTTCAGTTCCTTTGGAGTAGAATGTGAAGCTGAGCACAGGTGCAGGTGAGCTTCTGGAAGACCCTACTATGTACAGACGCATAGTAGGAAGTTTGATTTATATGACTATTACCAGGCCAGATTTAAGCTATGCTGTTGGATTGGTAAGTCAGTTTATGCAGGCTCCAAGGAAACCGCATTTGGATGCGGCTAGACGCATACTCAGGTATGTGAAGTCCACATTGCAGTATGGACTATTTTATGAGGCTGGGGTTCAGATACAGTTGCATGGATACACTGATGCTGATTGGGCTGGTAGTATTTCTGATAGACGATCTACCAGTGGATATGTGTTCTCTTTTGGGAGTGCTGCAGTCACTTGGAGCAGCAAGAAACAGCCTAGAGTTGCCTTGTCGAGCACAGAGGCAGTGTTGTACAGGGGTGCAGCAATGGCTGCATGCGAGGTAGCTTGGTTGCATAAGCTACTCTATGATATGCATCAGTTTACAGATGGGCCAGTTGTCATTTATTGTGAGAACATGAGCAGCATACACTTGGCAAATAACCCAGTCTATCATGCTAGAACAAAGCACATTGAGGTGCATTATCACTATGTGCGGGAGAAGGTTTTACTAGGTCTTATTGATCTAGTTTATGTCAGCACAGAGGATCAGGTAGCTGACATATTCACAAAAGCACTGGGCGCAGAGAAGCTGTGCAAGTTCAGAGACCTGCTTGGTGTGCAGGAATTGGGATTGAGCTCAAGGGGGAGTGTAGAGATATCGAGCTCGACTCGCGATATGCGAGGGTGACTGTTGTGCATTTATGTCACTGACTTGTTAGTTGCAGACGCGGTTGGTACACCGCCCATGAATAATAGCTGGATGACATCTATCCTTATCTACTCTAGTTTGTGGCTCAGTTAGTATGCCACCTTAGTTAGTTGAGTTTGGTTTGAGACCCACATATAGGGTTCTTCTATTTCTTTGTATGTGAGTTCTTTTGGCTTTCACAACTAAGAAGAGGAAAACTGTTTTCAGCCTCCACCTTTGTGTGTATTCCCCCATTGTGCATGTGAGAAAGCTGCAAGTGAGACTCCTTCTCTCTCTCCCACTATCTTCACACTTAAGGGGGTTGAGGGATATGCAATATAAGCGGCACTTCTCGAGGACGATGAGATACTTTAGGTTGTCATCCCATCTCACACTCACACAGATATTGTCCAAGAAGACTTCCACAAAGTCCCTTAGGTATTCCTTGACTACTGTAATCATCATATGTTGGAAGGTAGTAGGGGCATTGGTTAATCTGAATATCATCACCCTGGCTACATATACACCCATTCAGTTGCGAAGGCAGGTTTGTGTTGATCTTGGGGGGCAATCGACACTTGGTTGTAACCTGAAAATCCATCTAGGAAGCTATACGGTTCCTTTCTGGCAAGATACCCTTTTTAGAACATATTCCATGAATGGTGGGGGTTAGTGGTCACACCTTGTGGCAACATTAACATTCTTCAAATCCACGCATACTCTATTTTTCCATTTTTCTTTAGGACTATCACAATGGGTGATACCCTGTCTGTATGCTCGATCTCATAGATGAATCCTGCACCTATGAGTTTCTGAATTTCTTCCCTCACTATGAGTGCATATTTAGGATTCATAGTGTAGGGGCGTTGCTATGCTGGCCTGACATCATCCAGCATGGGAATTGTATGCTGTACTACTATGGTAGGTACTCCTTTCATCTCCATGTATTTCCAGGCCATGTAGTCCTCATATTCCCATAGGAGAGCTATTAGGGCATTCTCCTCGTTGGGAGTGAGGTCATCGATGACAAATACGAGTTGTGGGTCCTACCCTTTTGGGGCTAGGTTTACTTCCCGGTCCATCATATCCTTGAGAACAACCATCCTCTCGAGACCTTTTGGTATGTTGGTATAATATCTTACAATCCTGAATAGTATAGGCCTTGTAGTGGGCTGGTACCTACCTTTATCTTCAATCTCCTTCTCTTTTTTTGCCGGAGTAGTGGACTTTTTGGCCTTTGCCTTGCCTTTGGATATAGGGGATTTGGGACTTGAAGGGGGCTCTTCCATTGACTTATAGTTTTCACACCTTCAAACCTAAGAAAGAAACACAAACTAACTTGAGTTTCCTTCCTACTTTCCTCTCTCTCACTTTTCTCTTTTTCTTAGCTCATTCCTCACTTAAGAAACCAAACAAAGATTTTGAGAGGCTTTTGGCAATGGGAGATGATGGAAGAAACATGTACAAGTAAAAGAATAACTTGAACTCCTCAGCAATGACACTAAAAATGTGTAGTCTCATGTGTCACGGGGTTCTTGAAGGAATGTTGATGGAGCCTCCTACTCCAAGTTACTCCTTGTGGGAGCAATGCAAGCACATGTGGTCCAAGAGTGTCATGCCAATGGCTTTTGGAGTTGTAGTGATGTGAATTGTTAAGAGAAGAAGGGGAGAGAAGAGAGGGAGAGTAAATGGAAGAAGAAGAGGGAAGGGGAGTGGGAAGCATGAAGCAAGAGAGGAAAAGGGTCAGTGAGAGGCATCCACAAACAATGACTAGAAGAACATAAAAAATACTCTTACAAAAGAGAGATCTTATATTCCTCAAACTTGCAAGTTTACAACTGAAGACCAAAGTCAAAATTTTAACCTTTTATATATAGAGCACATTTTGAAGGGAGGGACAACCCAATTGTGAGAGGATAACTAGGCACCTAGAGTAAGGTTAGGGAATAGTCACATGGGGGGATGTGAACGGGTGTGAATGGACCTTTGAGGTTCCAACTTCCCATAACTTCCCTTAGTCTTCTATCTTGATAGTTTCAATCATGTATTTCATGTAGGAAGAGAATGAACATGTTTGAATATGCAGTTTTTGATATTTTGAGAGTTTATTCCTATTCCTCTCTTCCTCAAATCTGGTAGAAATGTGGATTCAATCTCTATCTATTACACTACCGATCGTGCAGTTGGTCAAACACATAGAAGAACTTCGAGAGAGACCAATCTATATCCCAAAATGATACAGTCACATTGCTGTTTAATTGCTTTTGCTCCTCATGGGTGAATAAGGTGTAGACAATGGAGCACTAGATTGTGCACATAGAGTCATTGTGGAGGGTTGCCTAAAAATAAAACTACCAAATAGTAAAGGACATACAGATAAATTTGAACAAACTTCAAGTTCGAGGGATTTGATCATCAATTCAACGTGGTGCATTAACAAAGACGTGCAATTGATTGAAGATGCTTCTCAATGCTACCAATGCTCTAAAGTGGTCTAGATGGGTGATGGGGATAAGAAGATATGCTGATGAGGCTTGATGTCACTCACACAACCAGTGGCAAAACCACACAACAATATGATTCAAAATATGGGATGTACTTGGTATCAAGGATTGGAAAGTTTAGAGAGGCATAGATAACGTCCTGTCATTGGAGTTAATCAATCGTGAAATGAAGCACATGACAGCAGTCAAATTTTTTTTGGCAAAAAGAGACTTCTATTAACCATTAGAGCAAGCTCCATACAGGATACACCATGCAATGCATGAAAAGCTCAAAAGCCAAAAAGAAAGGATTGGGGTTGACAGTGCCATCTCAATCTTGTAGAACCCTTCGAGAAAAAATGGTAGTCAATATTCTACTCCACACCCATGTGAATTACCAAAGCACAATTAATCTTGGAAGAGAGAAGACACATCATATCTCTGTGTGGGGTGATGAGCAAATATTGATCGAGATGCAATTTCACCAACAGTAAGAAGCATCCATTAATGTAGTAATGAAATTGGCTTGAATGAAGGTTGCTTGTGAAGAAAGGAGCTACCATGAATGGGAGTGACTTGGAAGAAATGTTTTTGTCGTTTGTTGCAACATGTAGCCATGAAGCACAAATATTGGCCAGTTTATGACGAGAAAAAGAAGAATTAACTTCTTAGCAAATGTATATAAAAGGTAGCCTGTATATTGAAGCAGACTATACTTGGTGAAAAGAGGTTCATGACAATGAAAATTTATGAAGATTAACAACCTGTTATGGAGAGTTATGTAGTCCATGAAGTAGAAAGGTCAGCCACCATGAGGCTATGTGCTTGTGTAGAAATTGGCCATTTCTTAAAGGGAGGAAAGAACTACATACTTGCAACCACAAGCCAATGGAATATCAAGATGCACTTGAAGGCAAGTCATTTTAATGAAGAGAAGTGCTACCTCAAGTCTGTAGCCAATATAATCAATCTTTCCAATATGTATGATGAAGATTTAGCTTGGTCTTAAGCAAAGAAAGAGAAATTCAATCTGGAATTGCCCAAGCATATTAAAAGTTCTATAGAAGACAACAACAACTAGCTCATACCTCTCATGGAAAACCTCTCTAAAGCATTCTAGGGGTTCATAATTTTGGTTCTTTTGAGGAAGATAAAGATCTTCTTAACTCAACTTTGAAGCAACATATGTAGCAAACAATGAGAATATTATGTTACAACTCTACATAAGAAAGAAATTACCCAAGCAAAGAAGAAGCTCCATGTTGTCTCTTTTTTACCCAAGTGCAGGTTCCGAGGGTGTTGGTCACCTACAGTCATGCCATTGCTCATTGTAGCATAGGTGTTCACAAGTGTAGCATAGGTCCTCGGGTCATGTTCCAGTGAGAGGTGTATGCTAAAGTTTGGAAAGTAGATCTCATGCGTGTGTGAATTAGAAAGAGGAATTGATTATAACGATTGATGGAGGCTTTTGCCTCCATGGGAATTCAAGGGTTTAGAAGTGGATTTTAGGGTTCTAAAGGGGGATAGGGTTGAGAGAGCTAACTAGGAGTTCTAGGGTTCAGAGGGGGTTGCAAGGTTTAGGAGGAGTCCAAGGTTGAGGAGTGGAGAGCTAGTCTCCTTCATGGATTCGAGGGGTAAGGGTTGAGGAGGAGGGACAAGGAAGGAGGAGGAAGAGGGGTGGAGGAGGAGGAGGAGGGAGGAGGAGGAGGAGGGAGGAGGAGGAGGAGGAGGAGGAGGAGGAGGAGGAGGAGGGAGGAAGGAGGAGGAAGGAGGAGGAGGAGGAGGAGGGAGGAGGAGAAGGAGAAGGGATGAAGAGGGAGGAGGAGGAGGAGGGATGAGGAGGGAGGAGGGAGGAGGAAGGAGGAGGAGGAGGGAGTACAAGGGTAGAGAGTGCAAGGGTAAGGGCATGCTAGAACACGATAGTGTAAGAGAGCATGGATGCAATGGAGATCAATTGCATGAACACAATAGTGAGCTTGAATACTGAACCCCAAAGAGTGGGAGCTTCATTCCATTGAGAGATATTTATACATGTTGGTCTCTACACAATCCGTAGGTAGCTCCATGGTGGGACCTCTTTTGTAGGAGACTTTTTGGATAGGAGTCCCTCCACTTTTGGGGGGAACCTTTTGGGTCCCTACACAAAGTGGGGGGACTTTTTGGGTCTCAACACAAAGTGGGGAGACCTTTTGGGTCTCTACACAAAGTGGGGGGACCTTTTGGGTCTCTACACAAAGTGGAGGGACCTCTGAAAGTGTAGGCTTTTAGTCTTTCTCTCTCTAGATTTAATATTTCTCTCTCTGGATCCTAATTTTGCAAGTATGATTGGATCTTTTCTAGAGAGGATTTTGGCTATCCTCATCCTTTAAGATTTATCATACCATCTTTCAGGCTCAAGATATTACAAGCGGAGCTTTGCCGCCGCTACTCTACACACACAATGCTCTCATAGTTATTGTCCTAGACTGCACTTCTGGCCCTTGTTGCCATAGGGTTAACAACTCCCCTAGAATGATTTGATTACCTGTCCTCAGGTTATGGTTGGGTTTGCAGATGATGTTGTGATGCGGTTGTCTTTACCCAATGAGTATGGTAAAGATGGCGGTGGTGATAGATGGAGCGAGCTTCTGGTCGATCTTTTCCTTGTAATCCACGAACACCATAGATTGCTTGCTCAGTTTTTAAGAAGCCAATGTTAACCATTTATTCAAACAAACACACATAATGCCCTTGAAGAGATATGGCCCTGTGAAAGAGGCAACTTTTTGTTTGAGCATCTATTTGTTGATTTGGATTGAAGCTGAGGTTGGGCAAATGGTCGTCAATGGTGAGGGACACCTCCATGATGACTGCTAAGGCTTCACTATATCTTGCACTTTCCTTGAGTGTTCTGTCATAACTACTTTTCATAATTGATGCATGTTTGTCTAATTCATAATTGATGCATGTCTGTCTAAGGCTTTGATGAGTGTTTCCTGGCTTGTCCATTTGATTTTAGAGTTTCTATTGATTAACGGCCAATTGCGAGGAACATCTGCATTATCTGGATCATGATGATTGGCATCCCACTAGTAGCGAGGATGGGGCACCACATCAAATGTGGGATGTGTGCAAAAGGAAGATGGAGCTTGTATGTATTCAAGGAGGTACTTTTCATTGAGCAGCTTTGGTCTACACCAGCAGGCTATGGCTCCAATTTCATGTTGATGTCTGGAGTGATTTGTGCTTGGCGGATTCTCATTGAAATTCTGATGTGCTCCCATCCTCCTCTTGACTGCATGTTTGGGTATTGCCTCCAAAAATCACCAATGGGATTACTAGGCATGGGAACCTATCTGTATCTTGTTGCAACTCCCTTGTGGGAGTGCAAATTGGATTATCCAATTCTTGAAGCTCATTGATGGAATCATTAATGGTGTCTTCCATTGAAAACTCAAGGGAGATTGGTATGAAGAGAGTGGGAGAGAAGGAAGGAATCTCACTTGCGGCTTTCTCACATACACAATGGGGGAATATACACAAAGGTGGAGGCTAAAAATAGTTTTCCTCTTCTTAGTTGTGAAAGTCAAAAGAACTCTCTTAGTACAAAAGAATAGGTGAACCCTATATGTGGGTCTCAAATCAAACTCAGCTAACTAAGGTGGCATACTAACTGAGCCACTAACTAGAGTACATAAAGATAACTATCATCCAGCTATTATTCATGGGCGTTGTACCAACTGCATCTGCAGCTAACAAGTCGGTGACATAAATGCACAACGGTCACCCTGGCATATCACGAGTGGAGCTCGATATCTCAACACTCCCCCTCGAGCTCAATCCCAATTCCTACACACCAAGTAGGTCTCTGAACTTGCGCAGCTTCTCTGCACCCAATGCCTTCGTGAATATGTCAGCTACCTAATCCTCTGTGCTGACATAAACTAGATCAATAAAACCTACTAGAACCTTCTCCCGCACATAGTGATAATGCACCTCAATGTGCTTTCTTCTAGCATGATAGACTGGGTTATTTTCCAAGTGTATACTGCTCATGTTGTCACAATAAATGACAACTGGCCCATCTGTAGACTGATGCATATCATAAAGTAGCTTATGCAACCAAGCTGCCTCACATGTAGCCATTGTTGCACCCTTGTACTTAGCCTTTGTGCTCGACAAGGCAACTGTAGGCTATTTCTTGCTGCTCCAAGTGACTGCAGCACTCCCAAGAGAGAACATATATCTACTTGTAGATTATCTATCAAAAATACTACCAGCCCAATTAGTGTATCCATGCAACTGTATCTGAACCCTAGTCTCATAAAATAGTCCATACTACAATGTGGACTTCACATACCTCAGTATGCATCTAGTGTTGAGATATCGAGCTCCACTCGCGATATGCCAGGGTGACCGTTATGTATTTATGTCACCGACTTGTTAGCTGGAGATGCGGTTGGTACACCGCCCACGAATAATAGCTGGATGACAGCTATCCTTATCTACTCTAGTTTGTGGCTCAGTTAGTATGCCACCTTAGTTAGTTGAGTTTGGTTTGAGACCCACATATAGGGTTCTTCTATTTTCTTTGTACAAGAGTTCTTTCGGCTTTCACAACTAAGAAGAGGAAAACTGTTTTCAGCCTCCACCTTTGTGTGTATTCCCCCATTGTGATTGTGAGAAAGCCTCAAGTGAGACTCCTTCCCTCTCTCCCACTATCTTCACATGGTATCAGAGCCTTGTTCGTGGTAAGGAGCTCAAGAAAGCAAACCAAGTTCGCAGTGTCCTGGTAAGAGGACAAGTGTTGCTTTCCTTTTTCGAGTTTGGGAGCAAATCTCTGCAGGTAGCACAGCCGGAAGTGCAAGAGTGCACTGTCTCAGATTGAGACGCCCTTCGCGGTGTGGCAAGAGGGCACTATATGCTGCGGGGCCCGTTTTAGAGGCGGAAGTTCTCTGCAGGCACTCAGAAAAAGGCCCTGTTTTTGCTGTGCGACCACTACTCGGCTAGTCGGTGAAAAGTTGCCGCAGAAATTGCATCGTATGCGTGTGTGCAGAGATTTTGGGAGTTGCAGATTCATGCTTGTTGCCTGTTGATGCAAAATCATCACTAGGAAGTGACTGTGTGGTAAAATACCACTTTCGTCAGTTTTGCAGATCTGCCCGTGTGAGGCAAAAGCTGTGTTTTTGCAGTGACAGAATATTTTGCAGTGTTCTGTAATGGCATCTGATTCCCTTTCACAGATTGTCACTGAAAAGCTTGACAAGAACAACTTCCAGGCATGGAAGTTTAGAATGACGAATTTCTTGATGGGAAAAGGCTACTGGGAGTTCATTACAGGAAATGAAGAAGAACCAGTTCTTCCTAATGTTCCCAATCAACAGGAAATGCAGGCATTCAAAGGATGGCATGAGAGAGCCAGGAAAGTTATGTACTGGCTGTCTATCAGTATTTCGGACTCCATGATTGTGCATATTCAGGATGCAAGTACGCCAAAGGTGGCATGGGATACGTTGGCTAAAATGTACAGCACAAATACGCAGGCCAGGAAAATGCAGCTCAAGCAGGAGCTGCACAATGTGCAGAGAGAAAATATGAGCATCAATGACTACCACATGAAGGTGAAGAAAATTGTGGATGCACTTGCTTCCATTGGGTCGCCAGTGGATGATGACGATTTAGTTTCTGTGACCTTGAATGGTCTAGGAAAGGATTATGCACAGTTCCGGACATCCATTGCCGTCCGTGAAAAATTTCCTGATTTTGAGGAGTTGATTGCTCTTCTAATTTCTGAAGAGCAGAGAAATGGTGGTGCATCTTCTCCAGCAGGAACTTCAAAATAAGCTGTCTTCTACTCAAATGCTGGCAGAGGTAGAGGCAGAGGTAGAGGAGGCCGATCTGCAGGCCGTGGTAGAAATTAGAATATGCAGCAAATGCAAGAAAACCAGTCCTATGCAGGAGGACGTGGTAACTCTAGAGGCAGGGGGAGCCAAAGAGGTCGTGGTGGATGGCAGAGAGGCCAAAATGCAAACAGCAATGTTGAATGCTACTACTATGGTAAAATGGGGCATATGGCTAAAGACTGCTACAAAAAGCAGAATGACATTATGAATGGAAAATTGCAGCAAGGCAATTATGCATCCTCTAGTAGACAGGGTGATGACAAAAATGAGCATTTGTTTATGGTGCAGCATATGACAAATTCTGTGACAAGTGCAGAAGAAAGCAATGATGTGTGGTATGTTGACTCAGGTGCGTCAAACCACATGACAGGTCATGCTGAATGGATGCAGGATGCAAGGAAAATGGAAAAACCAGGATTTGTGGAGACTGGTGATGATACTGCACATCCTATTGTGCAGATTGGCAAAATTCCTTTGTCTATGCAGGATGGGAAAAAGAAATACTTGTCTGATGTATTTCATGTCCCGAACATCACCAAGAACCTAGTTTCTGTTGGTCAGATGGTTGAGCAGGGCTTGCAGGTCAGATTTAATCCTCATGGATGCTTTGTTGAGGATATGAAAAATAATGGTCGCTTGATAGCAAAAGGAAAGAAGAAGGGCAGGATGTTTACGTTGGATGCGGACATGCCTGAATTGAGTGCAGCAATGTTTGCACATGGGACTGGTGTAGTTGCAGATATTGATATTTGGCACAAACGCATTGGTCATGTTAATATACAGCGACTTAAATCAATGCAAGCCCAAAATATTGTTGCAGGATTGCCTAAATTCAAGGTTGCAGAAATGCACAAGGTTTGTGAAGCCTGTCAATTTGGGAAATAGGCAAGGAAACCTTTTCCTAGGCACGTTCAAGAGAGTAAAAAGCCATTGGAATTAATCCACTCTGATGTGTGGATTACTAAAGCTGCATCTATTGGTGGCTGTCACTATTTTGTCACATTTATTGATGACTTCAGCAGAAAACTTTGGGTGTATTTTATGAAAAAGAAAACTGAAGTGTTTGGGCACTTCAAAGCTTTCAAAGCTATGGTTGAAAAAGAAACAGGCCTGCAAATAAAATGCCTAAGGTCAGATGGAGGGGGAGAGTACCTCTCAAATGAGTTTGCAAGGTTCTTGCAGGAGCATGGTATAAAGCAGCAATATTCATGCAGTCATACCCCACAGCAAAATGGAATTGCAGAAAGGAAAAATAGGCATATTGGAGAGGTATCTCGGGCTATGCTAAATGAAAAAGATCTACTAGATTATTATTGGGCTGAAGCAATTGCTACAGCAGTTTATATAATGAACAGGACTCCCACTGCAGCAATACATGGCATGACGCCAGAGGAGATGTATACTGGTAGGAAACCAGATATTTCTCATTTGAAAATTTTTGGTTGCATTGCCTATGTCCATGTGCCAGATGAGTTGAGGTCCAAGTTGGATCCAAAAGCTGAGAAGTGCATCTTTATTGGTTATTCTCTGCAGCAGAAAGGGTAAGATGCTATAACCCTTCTACTCGTAAGTTTACAGTGAGCAGAGATGTTGTTTTTGATGAGATGAGCAGCTGGTATAAACCAGTAAATGTGATGATTGATGTAGATGCACAAAATGGTAATGCTGCACAGAATTCACAACAGCAATCACAACATATTAGTGGACCTGGAGTGTCCTCTAGCAGTGGTTCACATACTTCGCCATGGACAGGCAGATTGAGATCAGGAGAATCTCCTCAAAGCAATGCAGAGAGTGGTACACAGGTATCAAGAAAAGGAAAAGAGAAGGTAGATCAGTTGATGTGAATGCAGGTCACTCTTATGTGGATGGTGAATCCAGTGGCTCAGAGCAGAGCATTGATGATGAGTTGGGTATTCCTTCTGTTGTTACACCTGGAGTGAGGAAGACCAGGGATGTTTTGAGAGCACCTAGAAGTGAGCCTATTTTGTGCAGGTCTACCAGGGTTAGGTATCTTGTGGATAGGCTGAAATATGATGGATTTACAGCCATTCACTATGCCTATATGGTCAAAGTGATACAGGAACCAGAACCCACTTCTTTTGAGCAAGCCATGGGAAATGAAAATGGGAGAAAGCCATGGATGAAGAAATGGATGCCTTGGATGCTAATGCTACATGGGAATTGGTGCCTTTGCCTAAAGGCAAGAATGCAATTGGCTGTAAGTGGGTTTATAAGATCAAGCACAATGCAGATGGTTCTGTGAATAGATACAAGGCAAGATTAGTTGTCAAGGGGTATGCACAGACATATGGCATTGATTATGAAGAAACTTTTAGCCCGGTTGCAAGGATGGCAACCGTAAGAGCAGTCATTGCTATGGCTGCATCAAAGGGATGTTCTTTACATCAGATGGATGTAAAGAATGCCTTCTTGCATGGTGATTTGCAAGAAGAGGTCTATATGGAGCAGCCAGCAGGTTATGTTCATGCTATTCATCCTGAGTTTGTTTGTAGGTTGAAGAAAGCCTTGTATGGCTTGAAGCAAGCACCTAGAGCATGGTCTGACAAGATAGGATAGTATCTTCTCACTATTGGCTTTCAGATTTCCAAGGCAGATTTCTCACTCTATGTGAGAAAAACAGAGAAAGGGATTATGCTGCTTGTCATTTATGTTGATGATTTGATCATCACAGGTGATAGTGATGAAGATATCCTTCATGTGAAAATGTTATTGAAGCAGAAGTTTGAGATGAAGGATTTGGGAGAGCTGCGTTATTTCTTGGGCATTGAGGTGATTAGATCACCAAGTGGGATACAGCTGTAGAGGCAGTATGGATTGGACATGCTATCCAAATATGGGATGACAGGCTGTAAGCCTATTTCAGTTCCTTTGGAGTAGAATGTGAAGCTGAGCGCAGATGCAAGTGAGCTTCTGGAAGACCCTACTATGTACAGACGCATAGTAGGAAGTTTGATTTACATGACTATTACCAGGCCAGATTTGAGCTATGCTGTTGGGTTGGTAAGCCAGTTTATGCAGGCTCCAAGGAAACCGCATTTGGATGCGGCTAGACGCATGCTCAGGTATGTGAAGTCCACATTGCAGTATGGACTATTTTATGAGGCTGGGGTTCAGATACAGTTGCATGGATACACTGATGCTGATTGGGCTGGTAGTATTTCTGATAGACGATCTACCAGTGGATATGTGTTCTCTTTTGGGAGTGCTGCAGTTACTTGGAGCAGCAAGAAACAGCCTACAGTTGCCTTGTCGAGCACAGAGGCTGAGTACAGGGGTGCAGCAATGGCTGCATGTGAGGTAGCTTGGTTGCATAAGCTACTCTATGATATGCATCAGTCTACAGATGGGCCAGTTGTCATTTATTGTGACAACATGAGCAGCATACACTTGGCAAAGAACCCAGTCTTTCATGCTAGAACAAAGCACATTGAGGTGCATTATCACTATGTGCGGGAGAAGGTTTTACTAGGTCTTATTGATCTAGTTTATGTCAGCACAAAGGATCAGGTAGCTGACATATTCACGAAAGCATTGGGCGCAGAGAAGCTGCGCAAATTCAGAGACCTGCTTGGTGTGTGCAGGAATTGGGATTGAGCTCGAGGGGGAGTGTTGAGATATCGAGCTCCACTCGCGATATGCCAGGGTGACCGTTGTGTATTTATATCACCGACTTGTTAGCTGGAGATGCGGTTGGTACACCGCCCACGAATAATAGCTGGATGACAGCTATCCTTATCTACTCTAGTTTGTGGCTCAGTTAGTATGCCACCTTAGTTAGTTGAGTTTGGTTGGAGACCCACATATAGGGTTCTTCTATTTTCTTTGTACAAGAGTTCTTTCGGCTTTCACAACTAAGAAGAGGAAAACTGTTTTCAGCCTCCACCTTTGTGTGTATTCCCCCATTGTGATTGTGAGAAAGCCTTAAGTGAGACTCCTTCCCTCTCTCCCACTATCTTCACATCTAGCCGCATCCAAATGCGGTTTCCTTGGAGCCTGCATAAATTGACTTACCGAACCACCAGCATAGCTCAAATCTAGCCACCATGAATAGTCATATAAATCAAACTTCCTACTGTGCGTTTGTAGATAGTAGGGTCTTCCAGAAGCTCGCCTGCATCTGCGCTCGGCTTCACGTTCTGCTCGAAAGGAACTGAAATAGGCTTACAGCCTATCATCCCATATTTGGACAACATGTCCAATCCATACTACCTCTGCAAGAGCCATATCCAACTTGTGGATCTAATCACCTCAATGCCCAAGAAGTAACGCAGCTCTCCCAAATCCTTCATCTCAAACTTCTGCTTCAATAGCATTTTCACATGAAGGATATCTTCATCATTATCACCTGTGATGATCAAATCATCAACATAAATGACAAGCAGCATAATGCCTTTCTCTATTTTTCTCATATAAAGTGAGAAATCTGCCTTAGAAATCTAAAAGCCAATAGTGACAAGATACTATCATATCTTGTCAAACCATGCTCTGGGTGCTTGCTTCAAGCTATACAAGGCTTTCTTTAACCTGTAAACAAACTCAGGATGAACAGCATGAACATAACTTGGTGGCTACTCCATATAGACCTCTTCTTGCAAATCACCATGCAAGAAGGCATTCTTTACATCCATCTGATGTAAAGACCATCCCTTTGATGTAGCCATAGCAATGACTGCTCTTACAGTTGCCATCCTTGCAACCGGACCGAATGTTTCTTCATAATCAATGTCATATGTCTATGCATACCCCTTGACAACTAATCTTGCCTTGTATCTATTCACAAAACCATCTGCATTGTGCTTCACCTTATAAACCCACTTGCAGCCAATTGCATTCTTGTCTTTAGGCAAAGGCACCAATTCCCATGTAGCATTTTCTTCCAAGGCATCCATTTCTTCATCCATGGCTTTCTCCCATTTTTGTTTTCCCATGGCTTGCTCAAAAGAAGTGGGTTCTAGTTCATGTATCACTTTGACCATATAGGCATAGTGAATGGCTGTAAATCCCTCATATTTCAGCCTATCCACAGGATACCTAGCTCTGGTAGACCTGCGCAAAATAGGCTCACTACCAGGTGCTCTCAAAACATCCCTTGTCTTCCTTACTCTAGGTGCAGCAATAGAAGGAATTGTTGGAAGGCTGAAAGGAAAGCAAAGAGTGGACACAAACTCAGAATACTTGCATTACTTTCTTGTAGAATGAAGAAGAGTGAGGTCCTTAAGTAGGCACCTCATACATGCTCACTGACATCACTGATGACCTCAGAGCTCCACAATCATCTCCTCAATCTGCTCCTAGATTCTCTCAATCATCCTATGTGGCTCTTCCACCACCTAACTGTGCTTGTGGGCACCTAACTATGCCTCTAGCACTCACACATAGAAACATAAGGTGTGCCTGAGGCATACACCTTGAGATATCCCAACAAACCCCCCCTCAAGGGAATGCCTCAGGCTATGTCAAGGATACATCTAGTCTCATAGTTTCTCATGCCATCTCATGGTGGTCAAGGATTAATCTATGGCTAGGTTCTCATGCTAGCAAGGGTTCCCTTGGGTGTAAGGTAAACAAAAAGGGATACAAAAGGACCTTCCAATGGTTATCTCCCCTGCATGTACATGCACACAATGTCTGCAGGAGGTACCATGGAGCAAAACATACACATGGCCTACATCATAAGGTGACCAGAGGTGTTTACAAAACACACAAAACACAATAGTTTATTTCATTCATTTTGGAGGACTATCCAGGCTGAGTACCTTGACATAAAAAGAGAGATCTGGAGCATACATAGAGATGTTTTAAAATGCATAATCTTCAAAGGATGCCTCATCTTGTGGAGGCTCATCAACTGAAAGTAGATTTGCATTTTCTGTCTTTGAAGTTGCTTCCTTTTTGGCAACCATTGTTTTGGCAATCTTCAACAAGGAAGTCAGATTGGCATTTTCATCCTTTGTAGCATAACAAGACATTGCTTTATGTTTTGGCTTTTCACATATTTTGCATAAGCAAGCCATGAGAGGGTCTAACCCAAGTATTGGGCAGTGTCTTCTCTCTTACAGGGCTTAGAATAACAACTGAAATGCTTCAAAATATAAGCATTTAATGTAGCAAAGTCTTGTGACCAAATTTCAAACAATGATGCTTCTTCTTACATGCTTCATAGAAGTGGCTAAAATGAATACTTTCCAATCAAAACCAGGTCTAGCAATTCAAAACAAAACTGAAGCCACACTTGTACTGAAGTTATTGAAAGCTTCAAAAAAACCAGAAATGCTAGAGTAGCATTTTATGTAGCATCATCTTCAAAAACTTGTCCAAAACTGTCAAAACTGAAAAGCTGAACTTGGAGGGCTTGTAGCTCACTCTTCAAAGCAAGGAAAAGAGGGCTTTCTAAAGCAAAAGAAAGCTCATATACCAGAGAGGGTCCAGCACAGAGGTTGGACGAAATGGTGCGCACTTTTGCCCGGGAGAGTTGCTACAGGCTGAAACTGAGTTTTGACGATTTCTCCCTCGTTACTGAACCAAATGACCTGAAAAATGGCTCAAAATCTTTGTCTTGAGGTTGCCCATCTACTCCTAAGAGGGCTCAGGCAATGGCAGAGCAGGCAGGGAGTATTGAGCAACAGAAGAAATTCGCTGTTTGGAGAATGGCAGCCACCACAGACGTTTTTTTTTCAATTGCTTGCAGGTGGAAGTTTGCCCATACTAGAGGAGTTTCCAGCTCAGAGGGTTTGGGCAATGGTCGTTTGTAGGTGGAGAACCAAGCTCTCAAAGATTTTGGGAAGAAAGAGGAAAATGGAGAAGAAGAAGATGAAGAAGAAGATGATGATGTGGCAGAAATGGGCTCAAGGGGGATCAAAGGGCTCTGATACCATGTTGGAAAACTAAAGGAAAAGAGTAGAGTGGACACAAACTCAGAATACTTGCATTACTTTCTTGTAGAATGAAGAAGAGTGAGGTCCTTAAGTAGGCACCTCATACATGCTCACTGACATCACTGATGACCTCAGAGCTCCACAATCATCTCCTCAATCTGCTCCTAGATTCTCTCAATCATCCTATGTGGCTCTTCCACCACCTAACTGTGCTTGTGGGCACCTAACTATGCCTCTAGCACTCACACATAGAAACATAAGGTGTGCCTGAGGCATACACCTTGAGATATCCCAACAGGAATACTAACTCATCATCAAGGCTCTGTTCTGAGCCACTGGATTCACCATCCACATAAGAGTGACCTGCATTCACATCAACCATGGGCTGTGATCTACTTTCTCTTTTCCTTTTCGTGATACTTGGATACCACTATCTGCATTGCTTTGAGGAGATCCTCCTGATCTCAATCTGCCTGTCCATGGTGAAGTATGTGAACCATTGCTAGAGGACACTATGGGTCCACTAATATTTTGTGATTGCTACTGTGAATTCTGTGCAGCATTACCATTTTGTGCATCTACATCATCAATCACACTTACTGGTTTATACCAGTTGCTCATCTCATAAAGAACATCTCTGCTCACCGTAAACTTACTAGTAGATGAGTTATAGCATCTGTACCCTTTCTGCTATAGAGAATAACCAATAAAGATGCACTTCTCAGCTTTTGGATCCAACTTGGATCTCAACTCATCTAGCACATGAACATAGGCAATGCAACCAAAAACTTTCAAATGAGAAATATTTGGTTTCCTAACAATATACCTCTCCTCTGGCATCATGCCATGTATTGCTACAGTGGGAGTCCTGTTCATTATATAAACTGCTGTAGCAACTGCTTCAGCCCAATAATAATCTGGTAGATCTTTTTCATTTAGCATAGCCCGAGATACCTCTCCAATATGCCTGTATTTCCTTTCTGCAATTCCATTTTGTTGTGGGGTATGACTGCATGAATATTGCTGCTTTATGCCATGCTCCTACAGGAAACTTGGAAACTCATTTGAGAGGTATTCTCCCCCTCCATCTGACCTTAGGCATTTTATTTGCAGGCTTGTTTCTTTTTCAACCATAGCCTTAAAAGCTTTGAAACGCCGAAACACTTCACTTTTCTTTTTCATAAAATACACCCAAACTTTTTTGCTATAGTCATCAATAAAAGTGACAAAATAATGACAACCTCTAATAGATGCATCTTTAGTAGTCCACACATCAGAGTGGATTAATTCCAATGGCCTCTTACTCTCTTGAACATGTCTAGGAAATGGTCTCCTTGCCTGTTTTCCAAATTGATAGGCTTCACATAGCTTATGCATTTCTGTAACCTTGAACTTAGGCAATCCTGCAACAATATTTTGGGCATGCATTAATTTAAGTCGCTATACATTAACATGACCAATGCATTTATGCCAGATATCAATATCTGCAACTACACCGATCCCATGTGCAAACATTGCTGCACTCAATTTAGGCATGTCCACATCCAATGTAAACATCTTGACCTTCTTCTTCCCTTTTGCTATCAAACGACCTTTATTTTTCATATCCTCAACAAAGCATCCATGAGGATTAAATCTGACCTGCAAGCCCTGCTCAACCATTTGACCAACAAAAACCAGGTTCTTGGTGATATTTGGGAGATGAAATACATCAGACAGGTATTTCTTTTTTCCATCCTGCATAGACAAAGGAATTTTACCAATTTGCACAATAGGATGTGCAGTATCATCACCAGTCTCCACAAATCCTGGTCTTTCCATTTTTTGTATCCTACATTCATTTTGCATGACATGTCATGTGGTTTGACGCACCTGAGTCAACATACCACACATCATTGCTTTCTTCTGCACTTGTCACAGAATTGGTCATGTGCTGCACCATAAATAGATGCTCATTTCTATCATCACCCTATCTACTAGAGGATGCATAATTTCCTTGCTGCAATTTTCTAGTCATGATGTCATTTTGCTTTTTATAACAGTCTTTAACCATACGACCCATTTTACCACAGTAGTAGCATTCAACATTGTTGTTTGCATTTTGGTCTCTGCCATCCACCACGATATCTTTGGCTCCCCCTGCCTCTAAAGTTACCATGTCCTCCTCCATAGGACTAGTTTTCTTGAATTTGTTGCATATTCTAATTTCTACCATGACCTCCAAATCGGCATGCTCTACCTCTGCCTCTACCTCTTCCAGCATTTGAGTAGAAGATAGCTTCTTTTGAAGTTCCTCCTGAAGAAGATGCACCACCATTTCTCTACTCTTCAAAAATTAGAAGAGCAATCAACTCCTCAAAATCAAGAAAATTCTCATGGACAGCAATGGATGTTCGGAATTGTGCATAATCCTTTCCTAGACCATTCACGGTCACAGAAACTAAATCATCATCTTCCACTGGTGACCCAATAGAAGCAAGTGCATCTGCAATCTTCTTCACCTTCATGTGGTAGTCATTGATGCTCATATTTTCTCTCTGCACATTATGCAACTCTTGCTTGAGTTGCATTTTCTTGGCTTGCGTATTTGTGCTATACATTTTTGTCAAAGTATCCCATGCCTCCTTCGGCATGCTTGCATCTTGAATATGCACAATCATAGAATCTGAAATACTGATAGATAGCCAGTACATAAATTTTATGGCTCTGTCATGCCAGCCTTTAAATGCTTGCAACTCCTATTGATTGGGAACATTAGGAATAACTAGTTCTTGTTCAGCTCCGATAATGAACTCCCAATAGCCTTTTCCCTTAAGGAAATTCGTCATTCTAAACTTCCATGCTTGGAAGTTGTTCTTGTTAAGCTTTTCAGTGACAATATGAGAGAGAGCATCAGACGCCATTATAGAACACTGCAAAATATTCTGTCACTACAAAAAAACACAACTGCCTCACAAGGGCAAATCTGCAAAACTGACGAAAGTGGTATTTGACCACACAGTCATTTCCTAGTGACAATTATGCATCAACAGGCAATAAGAATGATGTTGTCATTCCCAATATCTTTGTGCACAGGCATACGATGTAATTTTTGTGATAACTTTTCACCAACCTGTAGAACAGTGGTCGCACATAAAAAACAGGGCACTTTCTTGAGTACATGTGGAAAACTTCCGCCACCAAAACACGCCTCAAATCAAAAAAATAATTTCACCGAGGGCTTCGCCCATGCCCGTAGCATATATTGTCCTCTTGCCACACTGCAATGGGCGTCCCAATTTAAGACAGTGCACTCTTGCACTTTTCGACTATGCTATCTGCAGAGATTTGCTCCCAAACTTGAAAAAAAAGGAAAGGAACACTGATCCTCTTACTAGGACACCGCGAACTTGTTTTGCTTTCTTGAGTTCCTTACCATGAACCAAGCTTTGTTACCATGTGAAGAGAGAGGGAGAGAAGGAAGGAGTCTCACTTGTGGCTTTCTCACATACACAATGGGGGAATATACACAAAGGTGGAGGTTGAAAATAGTTTTCCTCTTCTTAGTTGTGAAAGCCAAAAGAACTCTCTTAGTACAAAAGAATAGGTGAACTCTATATGTGGGTCTCAAACCAAAATTAGCTAACTAAGGTGGCATACTAACTAAGCCACTAACTAGAGTACATAAAGATAGCTGTCATCCAGCTATTATTCATGGATAGTGTACCAATTGCATCTGCAGCTAACAAGTCGGTGACATAAATGCACAACGGTCACCCTGGCATATCACGAGTGGAGCTCGATATCTCAAAAATTGGAGGAACATGTGGTCTTGGGGGAGAGGAAGAGGTTATGGGGGAATAACTAGAGATCAAAGCAAGTAGTGAATTTGAGAAGGTAGAAGTAGGGATGTTGGTGGAAAGTGGAGGGAGAGCAGGGCAAATTGATTTAGTAACTTGATAATCCCCAAGGGATGGATTGTCAAGTGTTGGGAAAAAGTTAGGTGTAACTGGATGATAGGAGTTAGATTCTTGGATTAGGCATTAGTGTTGAGAGGCATGGGCAAAGAGGCATGGTAAGGAATATGGATAGCATGGATTTCTAGAAAGTATGGGGGATAGTACTGGAGTTAGGGAGGGACGTGAGTAGATCAGAATAGAGAGTGGCAAGATAGGGGAGATTAGATTGAAGGTAGACCATATATTCCTTTGGCAGATCCTTGTCACTTCTAATAGGCATTGACAACTTTAATTTTGGATTTTTCTAAGAGTTATATTCCATGGAAGTTGCTGGTGATGTTGTAGTAAAGGTAGGAGTCTAGCTACAACCTGAAGAGGGGGGCTTCCCATCAAGAATTCATATAGTAGTATTGCATCGGCCTTAATTGTATGAGATTTGCATGCACTGAGAGATAGAACACATTCCTCTCATCTTCATCCATATGCTGGCATAGATCTCGGAGAGTATTGTGCTTATTAGCCTAGTCCAATCAAGACCAGATATTGCATGTAACATTTTTATTTGCAAGTGTTTCCAGAGTATGCGTATTCTTCCTTCAAGGTGATCCTCTTGCTGGATGACTGCAACAAACTCTTGGTATAATGTAGTGATGCCTTGTAGCAAAAGATCTTGTGCTAACCCCTCCGCATCGTCATTGGCTTGACCCAGTAGATGAATTTCCAACTTGGAAATTATTGCTTTTTGATTTTGCCACTCCATGCACTTATCTTTATACTTACCCAATGTGGAGGTGATGCAAGCTTTAGACTATTGAATTATTGAGCTGCTTTTGGATGCCCTAAAAATTGATCATTAAGCACACGGAGTTGGAGTATCTCTTGTTCTTGAGCGTCCTGTTCTGCTTTGGTGTGCACAAGTATCTTTCTTGATGCCATGCATTCCTTCAGATCTAGTGCTTGGATTCGATGTTCACCCTCTTTGAGGTCATTCTGCAACTCATTGTTTGTGTCTAATGTGGCATGGATCTGATCCTCTTTAAGTAGTAATCTTTCATTTAAGTGCACCATTTCCTTCTTGATATCATCACAAGTGGCTTGCATATGGGAAAGGGATAACTCAACCTTTTCCTTTTGGTTCAAGGCATTAGATAAGTGTAGGTGTTTTTCTTGGAGAGAAACCGTGGCTTGTAGGGCATCCTTTCTACTTTCTGTTGGAGCATTTTGTGCAAGGAGCTATTGCTACATTTGTTCTAGCATGCTTTCCTTGAGCTTCATAATTTTAGTCTCGGCACTTTGCAATTTGGATTGGAATGATGGGAGCATTTGTCTTTCCATTTCTCTTTCTTGCTCATCTGACACCATGGTAGCAAATAATTGAGACCATTGTTGTAATTGTTGGCTATGATGTTGCATGATCTGGAATGTGCTATGGCCTTGCTTGTATTGGACATAGAGTTGACTCCCATGTGTCCATGTGGAATGTTGATCTATTTCTTGAACAACAGTTTGTTGTATGGTGCCAGTAGAGACATTTGGGGGTTGTGACTATAGAGTTGTGGAGTCGTAAACATTGGTGACTTGTGATTCATGGAGAGGCATACTATTCGGATCTCTTGCAAAGTCATTATGTGGAATGGTATCCTCTTGGATTTCCACTCTCGAGTCCTTCTATTGCGGGAGCAAGACTGAGCTGAGTTGTAGTATTCTTTAGCAGAGTTCCACATTGTCATTCTCTGGAGTCTATTCGGATTGTTGCCCTTCCATGCTATTCACATTGAGAGTAGGTGGAGGGTCTAATTCACATTTGGGCGATAATATCAATGTTTCAAAGTCCTCTATATCTTGTGTTGAGAGGGGTGTAGACTCATCCTCTTGCTCTATTGCAAACCCAATTATTATGGCCAATAGATGGGCAATGTAGCTTTTGCCATTATGGGTAGTGGATACATAATTGGTTAGCAGCAAGCATATATATTGAGCCTAGTCTTGTTAGTATTGCTCTACCAAGGAGTGTAAGAGTTTTTATTGACATATAGTTTTTTCTCACTCCTATATGATTGAAAATGTTAGCCAAAAACTTAGCTGCCTCTTTGCATATGGGGTCCAGAATCATACCATGGCGTATTCCCTCGTTTGTGACTTTGTGTTAGGTGGGAATAAATCCTGAATTTTAGAGAATCTTGCATCCAAATGTTTCTTTGGATATTCTTCTTGTGCCTTTGGAAATGAGAAAGCCTCTTGCATAGTAGATCTACTGAGGTAGATCTATAAGAGCTTTTCTTTATATGTTACCGTGCCATACTTCTCTTTCTCCAACTCTCTACTTTTATATGATGTTATGGATTGACAAATGTATTCTGTCATAGCAAGTGTTGGTGGGAAGGATTTTAGCTTCTAAAAAAGACTACCTAGTCCCTTTGACTGCAAGAAGTTGTAAGCATTGGGTGACATGGTGAACGTTGACACTCGTGGCCATACAAGTTGTATTGTTCCATTTGTTGCTCGCTCTTTGTTGGTCTAGTCCTCACGGTGTTCTGCACCTGCATCCTGCATAGTCAATCGCTCTGGCTCAATTTCTCCTGCCTCTAGTATCCCTTGCTTCTGTGGCATTTCTTCTTGGCATGTTGCATTTATTTGCTCATCAGTATCACTGTCTAGAACCACTAACCCTGGTCGTTTTGTTGCTGACCTCTGGGTTGACCTCTGGGTTGGTGATTATGGATTGTGTCCTTTAGGTTGGTGATTTGAGGAGGGCTGTTGAGGTTGAGGCTTGGGCCGTTTGGCATGGTGTCACTTTGTCGATGGCATTGTAGGCCTTTTTCCCATCTTATTGGAGTGTTGGCATTGCACACATGAATCAGGTCCCAGTTTGATAGTGCCAATATAGTGCCATGTGCTAAGAGTGCATGTTTCTTTTGTAAGTGGCTAATGCATTTTACTCTTTTTGTGATGAGGGTGCTGTGTGTGTAGATCAAAACAAGTATCTCTTGGGGATTTTATTTGTGCAATTAATACGTGGTGCTCGAAACGTGTGGGTCAGCTATGCATGACTAGTGAGGTGGGAATTCCTCCTATATGCTTAATTTGCTAAGGGAATCATAGGCCAGCTAGGACTCAGTTTTATCACCTCTGAGCCCTAGGTTTAAATCAATTGAAACTACCTATATGTGCAAGGGAGTACATATGCTAGTGAGTGCTTGAGTTACAATCTAGTCCTAACTATGGAAGACTTGGGGGCCCCAAATCTTCAATATTGTTGGGGATGGCTTGCATGTTGATGTAGTAGTGCTTCAATCGGCTCCCGTTTATTATTGTTGTGAATTGGACTCCATCTAGTGTTTCTAACAGCACATCTCCGATGGGATTCATTTTTTTGACTCTATAAGATCCTTGACCTAGAAATTTGAACTTGCCCTTATGGACTTTGGTATTGTATACCAAAACCAGGTCACCTTCCTTGATGTCTTTGTCTTTAAGGTTTCTATCAAACCATGCCTTCCTTCTTCGTTTTTCTATTGTCATGGCATGGTAGGCAACTAATCTAGTCTCTGTATGCTTCTCTAATTGGTAAAGTCTTTCTTTCAGTGATGCATGATCTCCCATATGTTCTTGTACCTCTATGCGTAGACTAGGTATTACAAATTCCAGTGGAACCACAGCTTCAAGGCTGTACACCAATTGAAAAGGTGTATTTCTTGTACTGACCTTGAGTGTGGTTCTGTATGCCCATAAGGCTGCATTTAGTTTCTCTACCCAATCAGAACACTTTGGTTCTACTACCTTGGTTAGGACAATACATAGAATTTTGTTGGTGGATTCAACTTGTCCATTCCCTTGGGGGTAGTAAGGTATGCTCTTTCTATGGATCACCATAAAGCTAGACAAGATTTCTTGGATGACCTCATTAACAAAATGACCTCATTGACAAAATGTGTGCTTGTATCTGACACAATTTCAATGGGAAATCCAAATCGGGTGATCACATTCTTGTACAAGAACCTTGCTATGCTTCTGGCATGTACCATCTGCCTTTCTGATAGCTTTAGCTTCAGCCCACTTAGTAAAGTAATCAATGGCCACAATGATGTAGCGTGCTTGTGTTCCTTTTGCTACTGGCCACAAAATCAATCCCCCATTTTTCAAAGGGTTTTTGTGCAACAACTGTTGTTAGTGGATTGAAGTCTTTGTGTTGTGGTTTGGAAGTTTGTTGGCATACATAACAGCTTTTGACATATTCATAGGCATCTGACCAAAGTGTTGGCCACAAGTATCCTGCGAGAAGGACTTTCCTTGCTGTTGCTTTCCCTTGGAAATGTCCACTTGCAATGCCTTCATGTGCTTTAGTGAGAATTGGCATGATCTCATGTGGCATCACACATCTCCTTAAAACCTGGTCCTTACCCATCTTGTATAGTTGTCCTGCAATGAGTTGATAGGGTGCATCTTTTAGAATTAGTTTCCGAGCATCCACTGCTTTCATTTCAAGAGGTGGTCTTCTTGCATTAAGTATCCAATGATGTCTGCACACCAATCAGACATAGCGGCTAGTTGAAATAATGCGGCATCTGGTAGGTCATCTTCTATTCCTTTCGGTTCTTCTCCTATCCTCAATTGTGACATGTGATCAACAATGAAATGTTGAGCTCCTTTTCTCACCACGATTTTGAAATTGAATTCTTGTAGCAATAGAAGCCATTGAGTGATCCGGCCTATGGTACATGGCTGATTGAAAAGATATAATAGGGCTTGATGATCTATGTAGAAGATAAAGTCAATAGCCAATATATAGTGTCAAAATTTCTTCACGCTGTAGATCATTGCCAAGGCTTCTCTTTCTAGTGTGGTGTAACTCACCTCCACATCATTTAGGATGTTTGCTTTGCAAAGTATATTGGGTAGTCTTTGTTGTTTTTGCCAGGTTGACATAACACACTCCCTACTGCAAAATTGGAACCGTTAGTATGTACATGAAAGTCTATGTCCCAATTTGGTGCCATTAGAACAGGGGCTGTGATCAATCTCCACTTGAGGGTTTCAAATGCTTGTTCGCATTCGTCTGTCCAGATGAAGTTGACTAGGACTTATATAGGGGCCTTGCAATCATGGCATACATCAGTATGAATCTTCTATAGTATCTAGCATGTCCCATGAAGACTTGAATTCCCTTGGCATTTAGCGGGGGGGGAAGTTACATGATGATCTTTATTTTATCCATGTCAGTTGCAATCCCATGTCGAGAGACTATGTGTCCCAATCCTACTTCGTGTGTGACCAAGAATTGGCATTTTAGTGGATTCAAAGAGATTCCATACTCCCTGCATTTTTTAAGCACTTCTTCATGGCATTTCAAGTGATCCTTTTTGCTTGAGTGTATGCACAAGTCATCGAGGTAGACTTGTAGGAACTTGTTGAGAAATTCCTTGAAGGCGGTGTACATTACCCTTTGAAAAGTAGATGGGGCATTGCATAAGCCGAATGGCATGAATCTATATGCAAAAATGCCCTATTCTATGGCAAATGCTATCTTTTCCTGATCTTGAGGTGCAATTTGTACTTGCTTGTACCCGCTGAACCCTTCCAAGAAGCTATACACTTCAAATCCCGCTACCCTTTCTAAAACTATTTCAGTCAATGGTAGGAAATAATAATCTCTGATTGTTGCTGCATTGACGTTCTTGAGATTCACACATATTTTGAGCTTCTTGTTTTTCTTAGGAGCAATCACAATTGGTGACACCCAATTGGTATGCTCGATCTCATAAATGCAACAAGCCTCTAGCATTTTTTCTAGTTCTTCATAGACATGGGTGCCATACTTGGGATTTGTTCTGTAAGGTCCACATACCTTTGGTTTGGATCCTTCCCTTATTGGTATGGTATGTATTGCAACTTCTAGGGATATCCCTTTCATTTCTTTGTAGTACCAAGCCATGCAATCTCTATATTCCAACACAACGCATCTGCATTTCTTCTTGTCCACGGAAGAATCTCATCCGTAGTTGGTACTATCTGTTGTCCTGCATTGCTGGATCCGGTCTCGGAATGGCCTCACGTCCACCCTAATAGTAGTGTCCCAAAGCTCATATGCGCTTAGGATGGTCTTCATCTTGAACTTCCAGAGAGGATAGTTAGAGCCATCCAACTTTCCGCTTTCGCTAAACGATGGGATTCGTAGTCTTGCAGGCTGGGCCATCTCTCACAATCTGCTCGCAAACAGAAACACACTACCAAATATTCTTGCTAGAGTCCAGGCTCTGATACCATGTAAGAAAATAATACGTCTATGCTCAACAAATAATAGGATCTCATGCAAAAGAGATTCTCCCTAAAACTTCTTCTTGCTGCCCTTCTTCTTTTTGTCACCACCAGTAGAGGAGTCACCTTTGGTGAAGGAACCACCTTTGCCTTTCCCAGTGGTAGAGAACACAATATCCCCATTGCTGCCTCCATCACGAGCTTTAAGCCTCAATTCCTCCTCCATAAGAAAAGCACAGAACTCCTCAAATGACAATGGTTGACAGTATTAAGTGTTGTTACCAGTCCATCAAACCTTGGTGGACATATCCGGAGACACTGTCAAGCTAGCTCTTCGCTAGTCTTTTGTATCCCAGCACCAGCCATTTGGTCACGTAGATTTTTGATTCGGGTTATGAACGCCTCCGCTGTCTCTCCTTCATTAAACTTCTTAGCTGCGAGCTGATTCTCTAGGTTTTGGATCCTTGTCTGATTCTGCATCTCATACTGACTCTTCAATATATTCCAGGCCACAGCCTTAGATGTATGTTGAATCAAGGTCAAAACACTATCAGTAGTACTTGTAACCAGGGCACATAGAGCATCTACGTTCCTATGTTTCCAAGCTCGTAGAAGCTCGGCATTAGGAGGTATCATACTCCTCGAATTTTTTGGGTCGAGGGTTCCTTGTGGTTTTGGGTCAGGTCCTTAGTACTATCTCCAGAAGCTCATATGAATTCAGAATATAGTAATTTTAAACTTCCATAGAGTATAGTTTGTACCATCTAGCTTGCCTTTAGTGAAGGCTGGTGGGCGAATCCTCAATGCCTGGATTGTTGGTGTAGCAACAGCTACTGAACTCGAGCCGCTTCTTGTTGAGCCACTTCCTACTGCCATCACTCCGTATGCTATTGAAGCCCTTGCCTATCTTCTATTCTTTGATCCTTAGAGCCGCCTGGTGGGCTCTGATACCATGTTAAATTACACGGTGCAGCAAAATAGGAACTGAACAAAGAATAGAGAGTACACAGCAAACTAAAGAGGAACATAATTTTCCTTCAATACTGATGTAGTACAGATGATGGCTTCGTCCACCCGTGCACTCCCACAGTGGAGCTTAGATGGCGATCTAGACAGATACTAGGTGAAGAGCTACTAGCTGGAAGATCTGATCTGATCTGAACTGATTTGATGCAATGGACTGGGGAGGTCGCCTCTTTATAGCTATGAGAGCAGTAGTCGGATCAACATAGTCGGTAGAACCGACCAGTCAATTAGTCGGTGGAGCCGACTAGTCAGCCTAGTTGGTGGAACCGACTAGTCAACCTAGGCGGTGGAACTGACTAATCATCCATGGAATATTCAAGGAATATTCCCTATACCATTACCGAACCCCAACCAAGGGGGCCACTGGCCCCCTCGGGGCCCCTTCGTTGGGGGCCAGCTGACCCTAGCAAGAATAAGGGGCTCCCACTCAATCACCTTTCTACCATCAATGATTTCATTGATAGACCCCATCTGACATGCAAGTCAAGATCCATCCAGTGTCCCGAGCTCACACATATGGACCACTGGTGGTTACCAGGAGGGTGGGGCATTGAGCATATCTAACAGATATTTGGTCCAATTCACATGTGTTCCCTTGTTCTTCTTTTTTGTTACTATTCACCATTTCACTCTTTAGTCTCACATTGGGTTTGAAATTTCTAAGCTTTTTGCTTTGTGAGACTAGTGATGGATTTTCAATAGGAGTGTCACTCCCAAGGAGTGGTTCTTCAGCCATACAAACACCTTCAAGCCCTTTAGCATCCCATTTAAAATTTTGGGACTTAGGTGCTTTAAGTACAATTCAACCACTCTGGTTTGCATTCTTTTGAATTCATTGAAGTGAGCTATCTTGGCCTTTTGGCATTGTACACCCTCCTTTTTTTTCCTGCACTGATTGCTATTGGATTGTGCTGGAGGGTTGATCTTGGGGTATTCATGTGAAGATAGTGGGAGAGAGGGAAGGAGTCTCACTTGCGGCTTTCTCACATGCACGATGGGGGAATACACACACAAGTGGAGGCTGAAAACAATTTTCCTCTTCTTAGTTGTGAAAGCCAAAAGAACTCAAGTACAAAGAAATAGAAGAACCCTATATGTGGGTCTCAAACCAAACTCAACTAACTAAGGTGGCATACTAACTGAGCCACGAACTAGAGTAGATAAGGATAGCTATCATCCAGCTATTATTCGTGGGCGGTGTACCAACCGCATCTGCAGCTAACAAGTCGCGGGCTTTGCCCTATCCCGCAGCATATACTGCCCTCTTGCCACACCGCGAAGGGCGTCTCAATCTGAGATAGTGCACTCTTACACTTCTGGCTATGCTACCTGCAGAGATTTGCTCCCAAACTCGAAATAGGAAAGCAACACTGGTCCTCTTACCAAGACACCACGAACTTGGTTTGCTTTCTTGAGCTCCTTACCACGAACAAGGCTCTGATACCATGTGAAGATAGTGGGAGAGATGGAAGGAGTCTCACTTGCAGCTTTCTCACATGCACAATGGGGGAATACACACACAGGTGGAGGCTAAAAACAGTTTTCCTCTTCTTAGTTGTGAAAGCCAAAAGAACTCAAGTACAAAGAAATAGAAGAACCTTATATGTGGGTCTCAAACCAAACTCAACTAACTAAGGTGGCATACTAGCTGAGCCACGAACTAGAGTAGATAAGGATAGCTGTCATCCAGCTATTATTCGTGGGCGGTGTACCAACCGCATCTGCAGCTAACAAGTCGCTGACATAAATTCACAACAGTCACCCTGGCATATCATGAGTGGAGCTCAATATCTCAACAATTCAATGGCCATGAGTGCCTGTAGGATTGCCAAGTCATTGTCAAAAACTTAGCCGTCCAAGGTTGCATTATCAGCTTCTATTTCTAGATCCCAATCTATGTCGGCACCATAGCCTTCTATTACGGACTCTTCAAGGTCTGTCCCATTCGATACCTGTCATGAAGACCAGCATTTCCACTACTTCTGATTCTTCATCCCAGATTGGTGCTTCTAGTTGTATCATTTGGGCATCCACATCTGGCAACATTAGATGTGTTGTTTTACTATTATTATTGTAGCCAACGTCTGTATCCAATTATTGATGTCAGTTTGTGTATCCCCTTCTATGGGCTTTTGTGCATTGGTAGGTATAGGGTATGGCTATAGTGAAAGAAGTGTCTTCAATATTTCTAGGAATAGTGGGTTTGATATCCCCTATTCCTAGATTTATCTTGACAGCGGTTTCTCTATTTTTGGATAGTGATCCTATCGGTGCCCCAATCGGTATGGCTATAGTGAAAGAAGTGTCTTCAACATTTCTAGGAATAGTGGGTTTGATTTCCCCTGTTCCTAGATTTATCTTGATGACGGTTTCTCTATTTTGGATAGTGATCCTATCGGTGCCCCAATCATGGAGTACCAATGCTTCCTGAAGCCATGGTGTTCCCAACAATATCTGGTATGTTGTGGCACCCTTGGGAAGATACAAGATAGTAAATTGGAGCATGAATCTTACTCTAGCAATTTTTGTTGACACATTGTCAACGATACCCAATGGCTTCATTTTTGTGTGGTCAGCTAGGTTGATGTTAAATGTGGCCTTCTGCATTGGAGGTAGGCCCCATTCTTTATATAGCTCTCTTGCTAGAATGTTTACTCCAGCTCTGCCATCCACTATTACCAGGTATTGACCTTAGGCTTTATGCTCCAGTGGATGGTTACATTTTTTATGTCATGCCTAGCACCAAATTTTATTGAAATTACCTTTTTCCTCTTCTTCAGGTGATGGGAAGTATTGTGAAGATTTGATCCATCCCTTGAAGCTCTCCCACATTGTAGGGCAATTTCTTAGTAAAGTCCCAATTGGGATTGTGATGGGGCAGCTTATCAAGCTTGCTAGTGTGATGCCATCCAATTAGGGATGTTTTTCATGTTGCTCTATTATCCATTGGAAGTTGTTGGGATCAATCACTGTGTCAATGCTGGGTGCTAATGGTGCTCTGACCTCTGCTACTGCCATCTTGTTTGTCTCAAATTTTTCTTACTCTTGTTGTACCCATTGCTTCAAGGCTTGGTAACGTACCTTTTCAGTTTTAGCATTGGGGTATGCTTCCTTGGCTCCTTGGGTGGTACTTTCTATGGATGTGCTAGGCTCACTATGTTGTGGGATTAGCATGGCTTGTTTTGCCAGAGGGCTCTTTATTTTTTGAACAGAAAGGAGTTTTTACCATGCCGCTTCTTTCTATTGTCTTGTTATGATCAAGACTGGATGTGATGCCACACTTCATGTTGCCACACTATGATTTTCCACACTTATCATCCCCAAGGGTACATCAGGTTTTACTTCCGTGGTTGGTTGAGGCTTTGTTCTTAATGGGCAATCCATGCAAGCATGCCCAAGTCCGCATTCCCTGCACACAAGTTGGAATGTAATGGGGTTACCCTTGTGTGGGCATTCTGCTATGTGGTGGTTTTCTCCACAACCAAAACACTTGATGGGTGTTCGATATGTGGTGGGCCTTACTTGATTTCCATACATCGGGATTAGTCCTTTGGTACCATCCATGTAGTACATAGGGTATTTTGTTTCATACTCATAGTGAGGTTTTAGCTCTTCAGTTTGGAGTTGTTGCACTGGAACTACTGGAACAAGATTAGGAGCCTATGGCATGGCTTCCACTCTGTCCTCGGTGGTGCAATCTTTGTGGGAAGTGCTTCCCTTCTTTGAATATTTCTTATGGCGTTGACTTGATTTATAGCCATCATTGTCACTATCAGAATCAGTCATGCCATCCTCAATGTCAATTGCAACTTCATGAGCGTCGCTGAAATGTGCATAGCTGCTGACTTTTTTCATGTCCTTTTGCGAATGGATTTCTTCAAGCCAGAGATGAACCATGCTATGAGGTACTTGTCGTCCGGATCACACTTTGCTATTAATCTTTTCATTCTTCCCAAGCATGTTCTGACCTTTTCTTTCTTGCGCATATCTATATTGCCTAGTTGTAATGCGGGGTCATCTTGCAGCCTTTCTATTTGGAATCTTCTTCTGAACTAGTAAAATAGTAGTGCCATTATGGTTCTTTCCTTTATGAGAAGGTCGAGGTACCATTCCAATGCCTCATTGGTTAGGGCCATTGAGAACCAAGCGGCTTTGGTTTCATTTGACTGGTCGCCTCCAGCACAACATGTTGTGTCGAAGAGTTGAAGGAACCTGGCGGGGTCCCCTCATCCATTGTACTTTGGCATTTCCAATTTACCAAAGTGTCATCTACCATTGTTGTTGTTGCGGTTGGTTGTTCTTTAAGGTGTTCTAAAGAATTTTGATTGTCACTACTTAGTGCTTCTTCAATTATTATTTCCTCCATGCTGCTTGTTGATGGTGAGAGGTTGAATTCTTGAAGAGTGTCGAGGGCCAAAGAAAGCTCACAAAAGTATGCAAGGGCTAGTCTTCATCCATATCTGAGGTGTGTACACAATGCTTAACTATATCCTTTAAGTGAGTGCCTTTGACTTTGAAATTTGCAATTGATTTCGACCTTCATAGCCCAATAATGCAAAAAATATGCAATCGACGAGTCGAAATCAGTGCCTATGTAATGGCGACTTTTGAGTTTGAAAATGATGGTAGAAAGACTTGAAAATTGGTAGGGGGGTTAGAGATGCATTAGTGTCGTAGGGACCATCATGTTAAGAACATGCCTAGGATTGTTCCACGTGAGTGGGAAAATGTGCCGGTGTAAACAGTTTGTCAATCGGAGGTCATGGTGGAATCTTATGAGCAAAATAGTGCAAAAAAGAGGCCCACATGAGGGCACAAATTAATGTGTTTTATGGATACCTAAATGGTGTGGGATTGGTTGGAAAAAGTTCTTGTAGCTCAATGGTTTTGTGTGTGAAGTTGTGATTCAAATCTAGGTCCAATTCAGGTCCCAAACGGGCAAGATATGGATCCTCAAAGTTAGGGGATTTTAGGGGCCCTTTTGTCTTTAGGGCCAAGTGTGAATGGTCCTAGACCTTTGACCTAACTAGGGTTGCACTCTAACTGCTAGTTAGTTTGGACTCAGTTACTATAATTGGTTCTTAACCTAACCTAGTTTATCTAACTATATCAATTAGTGTGACTGTAGTTAGTTTAACTAACTAAAGCTAGTTACTAACTGATCCACAATAAGCTTAATCAAACCTATGATCAATTAACCTAACCTATGGACAAATAATGTAACCAGTGGTCAATTAACCTAACCTAAGTCACTAACCTAACTACGGTTAGTTTTTTTAAAATATATATTTTTTAATTTTATTTTTTAAAAATAATAAAGGGGGGCGGCGGCGGCGGCGGATTGGTTCAGAGGGGGTTGCAGGGTTAAGGAGAAGTCCAAGGTTGAGGAGTGGAGAGCTAGTCTCCTTCGTGGATTCGAGTGGTAAGGGTTGAGGAGGAGGGACAAGGAAGGAGGAGGAAGAGGGGTGGAGGAGGAAAGGAGAGGGAGGAGGAGGAGGAGGAGGAGGAGGGAGAGAGAGGGAGGAGGAGGAGGAGGAGGAGGAGGAGGAGGAGGGAGGAGGAGGAGGAGGGATGAGGAGGGAGGAGGGAGGAGGGAGGAGGGAGGAGGAGGAGGGAGTACACGGGTAAGGGCATGCTAGAACACGATAGTGTAAGAGAGCATGGATGCAATGGAGATCAATCACATGAACACAATAGTGAGCTTGAACACTGAACCCCAAAGAGTGGGAGCTTCATTCCATTGAGAGATATTTATACATGTTGGTCTCTATGCAATCTGTAGGTACCTCCGTGGTGGGACCTCTTTTGTAGGAGACTTTTTGGTCAAGAGTCCCTCCACTTTTGGGGGGGATCTTTTGGGTCTCTACACAAAGTGGGGGGACTTTTTGGGTCTCTATACAAAGTGGGGGGACCTTTTGGGTCTCTACACAAAGTGGAGGGACCTCTGAAAGTGTAGGCTTTTAGTATTTCTCTCTCTAGATCCTGATTTTGCAAGTATGATTGGATCTTTTCTAGAGAGGATTTTGGCTATCGTCATCCTTTAAGATTTCAGGCTCAAGATATTACAAGCAGAGCTTTGCCGCTACTCTACACACACAATGCTCTCATAGTTGTTGTCTTAGACTACACTTCTGGCCCTTGTTGCCACAAGGTTAACAACTCATAGTTGTCCTAGACTGCACTTCTGGCCCTTGTTGCCATAGGGTTAACACTCCAATTCAGCCATTGAGAAAAGGAAATATGAATCAGACCAAGATTGGGGGCATACTACAACAACAACATGACATAGAATTCAGCTTGTATACACCGCCCATGTTCTTTGCATTTCAAGAAACTAAAACTTTCTTGAATGGGAGCATCAATGGAATTATGAATCTAAAATTCTATTAATGCTCAAGCTTTGGGACCATCAACAAACAATCCAATAGAGTAGAGGTATTTTTCTCCCTATAATTTCTGATTTCCATCAAAAAAAGTTTCTGATTATCATCATGGCAAAGTCTAGAAGAAGAGTCAGAGCAAGCAATGTCATTTACGCAATAGTGTTGTTCATGGTCCAAAAGATAGCTATGTACATCTATTCAATCGTTGCAAGCAAAATGGGCATCGAAGGAGATATTGACCTGATCTATTAGAAGCAAAATTCTATGATATCTTTCTTGCAATTTGTGAGATGAAGTCACTTGGAAAGGTCCAAAAGTTCTTGGATAAGCTATCAAATTATTTAGTTTTGCTTCATAATGCAAAGAATTCGTATACCAAATTTCAGAATGCAGATCTCATCACTCTATTGGTGATATCTTGGAACTTCAAGGAAGAGTTCAGACTTTATAGTGCGGATATTCTCATGAGGAGGATGATGATTCTGATTCCAATTCAGATTCTAAAGATGATTCCACAGATGAGCAAGGTAATTGCTATGTTTATTCAAATAATTCAGTTTCTAATTAAATTATTGATGTTTCATATCAGATCAGATTCAAAAGTCATTCCGAATAGTCCGAAAGAAGTTTTTGACATTTCGAAAGTAAGTATGGATTTAGTATGTGGATTCTACTTCGTCTCAAGGTTCAAATCCTTGACCAAAAATCCTTGACCGCCGATCTAGACATGATGTGGACTTTCTTTAGGTCTAGCCATGGCAAGGGTGAACATGATTGATGCGGTGCTGTTATTAAGCAAGCTCTGTTTAAACACCAATCAGCATGCCCTCAAGAAAAATTCAATGATGCCCATGATGCTCTAACATGGCTTACAATCAACCTCTCCATAGGAGTGCATTCAACAAACTGTAAACAAAGCCTTAAGAATACTATAACTAGTACGCAGAGTGTTCCATGAAGTGAAAGTGGATAAAGTGCAAAGGAGAAGCCATCAAAATTGTGAGAAAATTAAAGGAGTTTGTGGTCTGCACAACATATGGGGCTTTTCAAACAACCAACTGATTAAAATGAGAAAACTTTCTTATTTCTGCAGTGCGTGTATCACAGGGGATCATGACAATTGTGAGAACATTGCAACTATGAAGACATGGGATTGAGTTCAAATTTTTCCTCTACGTTCAGATGGGGTCACAAACAATGGAGAGACAAATGACTTGCCATAGTTTGGGGAGAGTTTTGATGACCTCACTAATTGTCTGGAAGAGGGGGATAACTTTGTAGTTATTGCAGATTCTGGGAGAATGAGGAAGATGACCCATATTACTTTCTGTTGCAATGCACAAAACCTAAGTACAAGATTGAGGAAAGATTTAAGGATAATTGGGGAACAACCTATGAGAAGTGGGATGTAGTAGTCGAAGCTTTTTGGTATAAAAAACATCCAAGGGAGGCCACAATTACGAACTACATAAGAGTCCACAAACATGTGTGTACTCTCATCTAGTAAGAGCTATAAGTTCCAGATGCAGCCTATGCCACAATGAAAGAAGGGCAAGAGTGTCTTCAAATTGGATTTAGACATGCATGAGCACATCTTAGGGTGTCTTGGAGCGGTGGAAGAGGATGACTGAGATAGTACTAAGAAAATTTATGTAGTCTCATTGCAAAAAAACAATATGTCCACTTGTCCAACAAAATGGAATTTGTATTGAGACTGCTTCTTATATCCCAAACAACCATGGTGCTAGTTTTATTAAATTATTTTTATAAATCCCAAATGGTAAAACCCATGCTTGTTTTTAGTATGTCCCAACAACCACCATGCTGGTTTCCCATAACGAGTCCACACATCCTATAAATCCATTCATCTTGTAATAATAGAAGCAAACCATCACACTGGTGCCCTAACTCTAATCCTAAATGGGTTTGTATATATTCTATATTTTCAACTAAATCTAGTGTACAGTTAGTAATTTGTGGTGTGCTCTCTAATTGTGCCCTGTCTCCTCATCTCCACTCTTCTCCTCTCCCCTCTTCATATTTTGTCATCAGAGATCCCTTGCCTTTCGATGAGACATTGTGATCCGTACGTGTGAGTGTGAGAGAGATCGAGAGTTCTTGAGTGTTCTCTTCTGTGCGAGACTTTCATTCATGTGAGAGAGTTTTCATGAGAGAGAAATTTCCATCATTTTGAAATATTTTCGTTTTTCATTCCATTCATTTGAGGAAGAGAGATTTCCATTTTGTTGTGAGAGATTTCTATTTCTTGAGAGAGTTTTTCGTAAGGAAGAGATTTAATTTTATGAGTGATTCATTTCATGAGTCTTTGAGAGTTTTGAGCACTCTGCAAGGTCTTGAGAGAGAGAGAAGGGGAGAGACAAAGAGTTCTAAAGCTCCTTCAAGCCTCTCCATGGCCACCCATGACTTCAACAACCGTCAATCAACAACTTGATGTCTCGATAGATCTACTATGAACACAAGAAAGATCACAAGCAGTCACGATTTGTAAAGCTCTTTTGGGCAGAGCAAAGGACTGCACGCAGTAGAGCATCGACTTCTGCTCATAAGAGCTTGAGTAGCAGCACAAGAGTTCTCACCAACAACCAACGGACGGTGTTGAATCTGTGCCAACATGGACTTAGGTAGAACAGAATGTGTGTGTAGAGTAGTGGCAAAGCTCCACTTGTACTTGCATAAGGCTAGAAATAATCCCTCCTAGAAATCCAACTTGCAAGTTGTACATGCAAGTTCTACATATGACTTCTACATATGACTTCTACATATAACTTCTACATGCAAGTTCTACATGTGAGTTGTACATGCAACTCCTATATGCAACTCCTACATGCGCCTTGTACATGCGAGTTCTACATGCAAGTTCTACATGCGAGTTGTACATGCAACTCCTACATGCGCGTTGTACATGTAAGTTCTACATGCAAGTTCTACATACAACTTCTACATGCGAGTTGTACATGGGAGTTCTACATGCAAGTTCTACATACGACTTCTACATATAACTTCTACATGCAAGTTCTACATGTAGAGAGAGAATGTGTTACAATTCCTACATGTAGAGAGAGAAGCTCTCCAACTTGTATAAATACCCCATAATGGAATGAAGCCCACACTCTTTGGGGCATTGTGTTGAGTTCTACTTTGGTATTCCAAGCAATTTTCTCAAGTGTCCATGCTTCCTTGCACTCCACGTCCAAAAGCATGTCCTAACCTTGCAACTCCTCCTCCCCTCTCCTCCAACCTTGCAACCATCCTCTCCCTCTCCTCCTCCCTCCTCCTCCTCCCTTCTCCTCCTCCCTCTTCCTCCTCCTCCTCTCTCCTCCTCCTCCTCTCTCCTCCTCCCTTCTCCTCCTCCTCCTCTCTCCTCCTCCTCCTCCTCCTCCTCCTCCCTCCCCTCTCTTCTTTCCCCCATGCTCTTACACCTTCTTCCTCTCCCACTCCTATGCTCTCCCTAAACCCTTTGTTCCTCAACTCTTAAACTCCATGATCTACGAGGGAGACAAGTTCTCCACCATGTACTCTACCCTAAACCCTGGAACCTCTTCTAAACTCTGGAACCTCTTTCTAACCTTACAACCTCCTTCTAAACCTTGGAACTCCTTCTAACTCTGGAACCTCCTTCTAACCTTGGAACCTCCTTCTAACCCTGGAACTCCTCCTAAACCATGCAACCCCCAATGAAGGCGAAAGCCTTCATTACCTGAATCATGATGATACAGTTCCTTTTACACATGCATGCACTTTGTTTGCTTACCACACTTAAGCCTATGTTTCTCACCGGAACACGACTCGAGGTCTTAAGCTACACATATACTACAACCGACAACCTCGATATATCTGTAGGTGACAAAAAGCCTCGAAACCCTGCATACTGAGAAAAACCTACTCTTCTTAGGAAAGCCATACAAAAGAGTCAACAGATTGCTCTCCATCAACTAAGAAATTGGAAAAGATGCCTCCACTTCACGACTAGCAAGTAGCCTCACCAACGACTATACGCTCATGACTACATGAATATGGGCTCACGAGTTGCATGCCCTAGCCATCAACAACTCGACCCGCTCTGGTCTATAGCTGTCTAGACCAAGCAACAAAGCCCCATGCTCCCATCGCCAACAGTCTATAGTGCTTCCCACATCACCTGTGCCACCCCCACGAGAGAAACGGTGCATTCATCCGTGCTCTCGATGGCTGACAGGCAATCCCTACGTCTCTAGACTATAATAGTGCAACAGCTTGTCTACACCTCTTGAACTATGCTCAACTCCTCGCACGGCGCCAGCTAGATTATCTAGTATCTATAACAGCTTCCAACTCTCCAATTGCAAACGGCAACCTTAACACCCACAGCTAGCTTCATGGATCTACAGGAGCTCCATCGCTCAATGAGACTAAAGCTCACGGGCTGGCTTTCAACGAACTGCAACAAAGCATCTCCACCAATCGGCCGACTATCACCCCATAGACAGAACAGACAAAATCACGCAATGGAATGGATGAAATCACCCCACAGAAGAAAACCGATGGATGAAATCTCCAAAGATTTTGGTCATCTAGAGAGTGACATGTGGTAGGGTAAAGCCATCCTTAGGGCTTGACCACAAAATTGACATGTGGCACAGACCCTATCCACAAGGTCACCACACCCTAAGGTTTGGTCCTGAGACAGCCACATGGCACCCTATCCACATTGCCACATCATCAGTGGCTGGTTAGGTGCCACATCATCACCCTTATCTTGCCATGTCATCTACCATGGTGGTAGCCATGTCATTCTAGTGCCACATCAGCACACTAACCTAGACAGTCATGTCATCAAGCCACATCATCATCCACATCAGCACTGTCACATCATCAGTGCCCAATCAGCAACCACCTTGGTAGTGCCACATGGCAGTCTCCTGCAAGCACACAGTGACTCTTCATTGTGCACTACATGTGAATCCTCTTGCCATCTCACTAGTGCAGAGCATGCACACCTGTCCACAGGCACTATTTTTGCATGTGACCCTAATTGCCACATCATCATTAAGCACTTTGTACCCTTTTTTTTGCCCCTCCACCTAGATCAAGTCATATCTCTTGATCCAAGAAGAATTTGAGGGCACTCCAAAACGAAAATCACTCGCTCTTTTGTGCTCTATTTTCTCATCTCATCACACGCACATTTTGGTACACGTATCACTCACTTTTGAGCCTCACCAACAAATCCACTTCCTACATGCACATTTGCCTCTACATCGATGCATCTGACCCAACACATAAAAAGAACAAAAGAAAAAGAAATAAGTTGCTATTATTTCATAGATCGACGGTTGGTATAGATCTAGATCAGATTAGACTAGATCGCCATAGAGGAGATGCTTTCAATTTCTCCAAGTTGCCAATCTAAGCCATGCCTAAAATTCCCAACTAGTTCCTACTTGGAGTTAGTCCCTATGCTCACATATGGTTTCACATCATCAGATTAATTGAAACCTGATGTTCATCAGTTCAGCGATCAGACTTCAAAGTGTTTAGAGGAATTGCTGATTGATCAATGGGCAGATAGCACATGATTTGATTTCACATAGACATGCCATCATTGTAAAGCCTATTTGGCTATTTCATGGCATTGTGCACTTTATTCCAGCCTTGTAAAGCCTCTTGGCTATTCCCAGCATCATTTGCCATAACCATTGTAATTCAGATCGAATTAGATATTATAGTTCTACCTTCATCGATAGTTCAGATTTCACTTGCCACAGTTAGTGTTTTGCAATTGATTCAGATAGTGATTTTCATGACACTTTGAGTACATTTCTTGCACCATGTCTATGACTAGCAACCTTAATCTAGAGGCATTTGCTAAGCTAGACAACTCCAATTATGGCACATGGAAATACTGAATGGAGACCATTGTTGTACTTTAGGACAAATGGGAGTATGTCGATGGATCTACACCTAGACCATTGGACGATCCAACCAGCAGTAGCTCTACTCCACCTGTTGTCATAGCACCAGTAGTGGGATCTACAGTGGGATCTCCAGCTATACAAATAATTTCCACACCTATAACAAATCCTGCCATTGCTTGAGCATAGGCAGAATGGGATAAGAAAGATAAGTACGAGTATCATTTGATCAAGCAAAATGTGCAAGATGTCATGCTAGGATATCTCAACATAGTCTAGACATCGAAAGAAGAACGGGATATGTTTGCAGCTCTCTACAAGTCCAAGAACACTTCTAGGATTCTCACACTGAGAAACCAAATCAACTAAAGGTTTCGCAATAGTAGCGAAACTAGTCATGCTGATGTACTTTGTATCAAAGACTACAACAATCAACTCGCAACTAGTAAGAGAGACCATGAATCCATGAGAAATGGTTCAAGTCATCTTGAATGGACTAGGAGAGGGATACGAGAATCTAGTCTAGAGTATTGCCATTCAACAAAAAATTACATTGGAAGAAATTTAGTCAGTCTTACTTGGTGAAGAACTCAGGACTCAAGCCAATCATGCATGCAAAGGTCATTCTAATGACAAGGCATTCACAGTTTCAAACAAAAGCAGAGGTAGAGGAAGAGACAGAGGTAGATCATTCTAGAGAAGTGGTCATCATCAGCAAGTTGCAACAAAATCATCATCAAAGTCAGAATCATCATCAACATCATCAGAATCAGCAAAGAGGAAGTCATTCCAACCGAGGAAGATTCCAAGGACAAGTGAACTCATCCACCAATGTGTTCAACATTTGGTGTAACTACTGTCATAAGTTTGGACACTATGAAAGAGATCGCTACAAGAAGTAGTACAACCAAGGCGGTCAATCCACGAAGGAATTTTTGCTGAAGAGGAAATCATCGTGGTGGACATTCTAGTCACAGTCATTATGCAAATGAACATGGGAATATGTTTCTTGCAAACAAGAAAATGCCAAAGACTGATATAGTGTACCTAGACACTGATTGCAATTCAAAAGAGGATTTCAGCTATCAAGTCAACCAAGCAAACCAGGATCCTTGGTACATCGACAGTAGATAATACACCAAGTCCAATTCAATGGACATGCATTATCCCTATGAACAATTTCATTGGTACGAAAGGATTGGTGAAAGATGTACTCTATGTTCCGAAGCTCAGCAAGAACTTCTTGTCAGTAGGTCAAATGAAGGAACACAACTATCGAGTCATCTTCGACAGAGATGAATGATATGACTGATGTTAGACATCTAAGAGCTGGTAATATATATGATTCATACCCACCTAAAACAAATTTTGATTTGGATAAGGCTAACCCATTCATCCAAGTGTGTTTTTTGAGCAAAAAAGTTAATTTTCTGCAGTCCAGACTCCACAATTGACAATACATGACAAAGTGATGATCGAATTGAGGGTGAGGTAAACAAAAAAAAGAAGTCACATGATAAAATTGAAGACCAAATCTTTGAAGATTGCCAAATGTACACAAGTTTAGTTCAATCATTGGGTGAAGAAAATAGTAACAACAATATTCCGAAGGAATCACTCATTGAGGTGGTTTCACAACCAGAAAATTTAGATTTGAAAGATGATATATTTGAAATGTTTTATGATGCTTTTACTAAGTTTGAGGATCAATTCTATGATGCAAATGAGGATGAAATGCAATTAGATTTTTGTTTACAATTAGATGAATGTTTTGGCATAGTTCCATACCGCTGTTGGAAAGATGCAAGTACAAAAGCACAATCAAAAAAATCAAATACCAATACAAACAATAAGATTATTGGTGCTAATGTTGATAATGAAGAATTACAAAAGGTGAAAGATGGGGGTAAGAGGAAGAGACCAACAAACTGGATCCAAAAGAGCTCGAAATGGAGCCAAAAGAGATCGGAGGAGTTCCGAAATCATCTCTACTTCATACCACAAATATGTAGACACTTGGCAAGTGATCAAGGTCAGAATATACAGCAGCTAAACTTTGGAAGCATGAAAAACAAAAATAAAAAATTCAACAAGTCTTTAGGATGTAGTACGAAAACATGCTCCTTGGCCCCCTTCTTTCAATTGATTCATTTGTGGATCAGGAGGTGTAGATAAAGCTTGTTGTTTGTACTTTTTTTCACTAGGAGCACAACATAAAAAAAGAGTCGATAGTAATTTTAAATTCAAATCAAATAGAAATGTTTTCACATTGCAAAATATATTAGATCAATGGTGTTCTCCATTTCTTAATCAATTGAAGAGTCACTCAAATCTTCACTTTGAGATTGATGCTCATCCTCTTGATCATATGTGGCCAAGTCTCACACATCTTCAGCATGCAGATCGAGGTCTCCCAAATCAGTATTTGAGAAACCCTCTGAAGGCTTAAACTATCTTCACTTTCCAAAACTCTTGTAGAAGGGGTATTGGAAGTGCTAGCTTCCAACGCATCTATTCTTTGCTCTTTGATTTCATTCTCTACTTCCACATCTTGAAATACATGTTAGTTTCTAGGTGCAGGTTGAATCACAAACCACCACTAATTGTCCACTCGATCAGGTTGAAAGACCACCTAAAACAAAAATCCATGATATGTTCATATAATCTTTGATGAAGTTGAGCAACAAATGATATCAATACAAGAAATGCTTACTTGCTTGCAGTGTGTGGGTAGCACAAATGTGCTAGTAAGGTCAACACATATTTTTGTTGAGTTATAATGGCAAAAACTCCACTTGAATCCTTCCTAAGCGTATCTTGAGCACCTCTACAAACAACTTTGAACCGTTTCACATCAAATATAAATACTTGGAATCTCCTAAAGTTCACTTGCAAAATTTCTGGTATGGTTCCAACATAATCCATTTCACCTACAACGAGATTTTTATCCCTTGCACTACTCTATTCTCTTGTGAAAAATTGGCCATGATTCCTCGATCAAGTGTGTTGTGCCTTAAATCAAATTTCTCTACTTGTTGGTAATGATTACCATATGCCCACATTGCATTGAATGAATGGTACTACAAAGGTAATGGATTCTCCTGAGCTTAAATAAAAAGGCTATAGACGATTCTAGAGTTGACTCTCTATACTCCAAAAAGTTAGAGAAAGAACCAAAATGATAGAACACCCATTTTTCTCTCCTTCCAAGAAGATTTAGGTTGCAGCTTTGGTTTCTAAGAGAGAGTGAAATAAGTAGAGAATGAATAAAAGAGAAGAGGGATGGACAGAGCTTGGGCAGAAGTTTCTCTCAGAGATTTTTGAATGTGGAAGAACAATGCCCTTTCGGCCTTCGAAGAAGATATTTTAAAAACAACTACTAGAATCGAAAGTGGCAAGAATTCATGTTTGAAACGTTTTGGAAGAGAGACAATAGTGAGAGAGTTGGTTAAGAAGTCAAAGTTTGAGCCAAATGGTTGAACCAAATGGAAAATGTAGCATAGTTCTAGCTATGGGATAGTTTGCCATGGGAGGAAAACAAGGTGGCCTTACATGGTCAGGGCAGGCCTGCCAAAGACAATTTTTTATTGTGAAACATCAATGATGTTTTTTGGGCATAATCTCCTTCATGGATGCCATATTCCCTTATCCAAGCCTCTAGTATTTTAGTAATTCTCAAAGGGTCCCTTTTTTAGTCCAAAATTTTTGTAATGTTATCTTGGAATCAAATTAGCATTAAATGGTTCTTTCAATTCAATTATTTTATCATCCAAGGACGAGATGGTTTGGTATGATACTTTCAACAATAAAACAAGAAGCAAAAAAATCTAGTCCTTTAAATTTAGATAGGTTTTATCGATAGTATTAAAACTCTATTGGTATATTGCAACCAAGAACATGTCTATCATAGTCAAATGTAATCTATAGTGAGTTAAACTTCATCATCTCACCAAGCATCTTTGGAAGGTAGTGATCCTTTGAATTTGGATAGGCATGATCAATTGAGATATATTAAAACTTTGTTGATTGATTGGACATAAAAGTACATGTCTGTCATAGTCAAATATTATTTATAATGAGCTAACCTTGACAATCCCACCAAGCATAACAATTTCAAGTTGGAAGGTAATGGCATATGTAATTGACTAGACCATGTATTGGCATTTGCAAAAATGAAGTATTATAAGGTTTATATTTTTCAATTGCGATGTGGGAGAATGACATTTGCATGACATATCAAAGGCTCTTTTCTTGCATCAACAAATCAAAAGCATCATTGATTTGAGCGAATGGTAGCTCATCTGTTACAAACCCATTGGCATTCAACTCTTGCTAATAATCATATATAAAAAGTAGTTATGTAGCAAGTTGATAATCCTTTAGCAAGGGAAGGTGACCCCAATGTTTTTATGATGCATGCACAAGTGTCAAAGTGGCCATGGAAGATGAGGAAAGCAAATGTAGTGATAGTAAAAATGATATGTAAGTAGCACTACTAGTCAATTGGCGGTACCTAATGTTTGTATGCTTGTGTAGTACTATTTAAAGAGAGGATGCATGATGTCAATGGAGGTTGGTGGTTGGATGATAGACATTAAATGAGATTAACATTAGGGGAGAAATGGGGTCTCCAAAGGGCCTCGTAAGGAAATGATTAAGAGCGGGATTAAGCTAATTAGAAATGAACCCACTATGGTAACCTATGGGCTGAGGGCCCCTTAGCATTGATTAAATTTTGGCTTTGGATAGGCCTCATTAAGAGGGCTTAGGTGACTACCAATGTGTGCCCTTGATCTAAATTAAGATCAAAGGCTACGATGTGTGGAGGAGGGTTTGAATTAGAGCCATTGATGAGTAAATCAAGATGGATGGCTAAGATCTAGGCGCATAATGGAGGGCTAGGATGGAGAGGCCTTTCAAGTTGGGCCCTTGATTAGGATCATGATGGAGGGCTCACAATAAGGCACCTAAAAGAGGGCCTAGATCAAGTCAAATCTCATGAATGCCATGTAAGAAAACAATAAAACGTCTGTGCTCAACAGATAACAGGATCTCGTATGCAAGAGAGAAAAGCAGATAGTATGGAGAATCAAAAAATTTGATTACTGTAAAACTGATACAATAGATGGCACTGCCTCCCAACCGTGCGCTCCTGCATGAGAAGCTTCGATGGCGTGCTAGAAACAATAGAGGATGGAGGCTGGATGCTAAGGAATCAGGGTTGCTGTAGCCAGATGATGAATATGGGCTTCATGGGCTTGCTCTTATATAGCCACCAGACATAGTTGGTTAGACCCAATTGGGAGACCGACCCAGTCGACCCAAAATGGTCGACTAGAGGTCGGTCCCGAAATAGGCCACCGACCACACGTTAGAACCGTGGCGCAGAATAGAGCAACTAACCTACGCCCTCTGTTTGGTCCTCCGTTTGGTCCAGAGCCATCTGGGATCATCTGGGGCTCCAAACGGGCCCTGCAACCTGAGAGTGGGCTGCCCTGGAAAATCCTCTGTCTACCCTCAGTGCGGTCAGTCATGGGATGCCTTCTCACACTTGCATGTAGCCTAGTTGGCAGCGTGCCAACTCTATCTAGAGTCGTCCAGCCATCAAGCCACACATGGCCCCCATCTGGTGTCCAAACCAAGACCTACCGGATAACCAAGCTACTCAAATGCCTTCTCCTCATATGGGGGGCTTACAAGTAGAGTTAGCTGGTTCCCGCGTAATTACACACGAGAGTGGATCATTGATATCTAACACCCCCCCTCAATGTCCACCTGCAAGTGAACTTACTTTTTCAGCCCAATGCCAAGTCGATGAAGATGCCTCTCCAGCAAGTCTCTTCCAAGAGCCTTCGTGAAGATATCCGCAGCATTCTCTGTAGTCGGACAGTACACCAAGTCGACCTCTCCATCCATGATGAGCTTGCGTACAAAGTGATATTGAATCTCAATGTGTTTTGTGCAAGCGTGGAACACAGGGTTCTTTGCAATTGCCATGCAACTCTAATTGTCACATAATAACTGCATAGGCTTGTTCTGCATTGCACCCATGTCCCCTAAAATCCTCCTCAAACACACTGCCTCACAAGAAGCAAAACATGCTGATTTGTACTTAGCCTTGGTAGAAGAAAGAGCAACTGTAGGTTGCTTCTTGCTGGCCCATGACACAGCTCCAGATCTAAGTGAGAAACAGTAGTCGTCCACTCGTGGTGATGAATCCTCATTTGAGAGCTTCACGTCAACCTCCATAGGGGTGTCAATTCTCTTGCACTCAGCCATAATAATGCCTTCAGTATCTCTCCAGCATACTTTACTGTGAGATGATCTGTTTTGGCTCTTACCAAACTTCAATCCCCAAACAAAAATGCATCAGTCCGAGGTCTATCATTTCAACTTCCTAGCAACTGCTTTGTTTGTGAGATCTTTTCTTCATGGTTCCCTGTTATGACAAGGTCATCCACATAAAGGACCACAATCATACACCTGCCTCCTTCTCTGTAGATATACAAATTTGCATCAGATGGGCTCCTCTTGAACCCGTTTTGTAGAAAGTAGGCATCAATCCACTGGTAGCACACTCGTGGGGCCTGTTTGAGCCCATAAAGTGCCTTCTTCAGTTTACAGACTTTACCTTCTGAACCGGGGATCACAAAACCTGGTGGTTGTTCCACGCATACCTCCTCCTTGAGATCTCCATTCAGAAAGGCGGATTTTACATCCATCTGAAACACGGGCCAACTTTCCTATGCTGCTAAAGCCAAAACACTGCGAATTGTGGTTAGTCGAGCTGTGGGAGCAAAAGTATCTTGATAATCAAACCATGTACTTGTGCGAATCCTTTTGCAACGAGCCGAGCCTTGTACTTATCCAAGGTGCCGTCGGACTTGTACTTGGTCTTGTACACCCACTTGGTGCCGATTACCTTGCATTTTGGTGGTCGATCCACAAGGTCCCAAGTGTTGTTCTTCATTATGGAGCCATACTCTGACAACATAGCCTCCATCCACCTATCATCACCCTGTGCCTCTTCAAGACACTTAGGTTCTTCAGCACGGATCACCTCTGTCATCAAAGCGTAGTTGACCAAGTGTTCCTGCGCCCTTCTTTGCTCCTCTAATCTCTTGGACCGACGGTGTTCGGATGATTCCTCCTCAATGGCTGCAGGTTCTCTGTCGTCCAAAAGCTGCTTTACCCACTTCGGGAATGGCCGTTACCATTGTGGTTCTACAGGCTCTTCTTCCTCTTCTTTATCTTGAATCCTCCAAAGCACCGTTGGGGGAGTTCGGTCTGCTGTTGGTGGTTGTACTAGATGGATATCCTGGTCCTGGTTGTCTGGGAAGGAAGCATCCTCCTCCAATTGATGCAGCTGTTCTGAGAAGACCACATCGCGACTTACTATTACCTTCTTGGTAATAGGATTATAGAGACAGTAACCCTTCGCCTCTTCACTGTAGCCCAAGAAAATACACTTTCGGCTCTTCGGTTCCCATTTGGTCCTGTTAGCATCAGGGACATGCACAAAACAGTCACATCCAAAAACTCTGAAATGTGCAGCTGAAGGTTTCTTACCAGAAAAGGCTTGCAGTGGAGTCATCCCATTCACAACGTTCGTGTAGCTACAATTCAGAATGTAAACTGCCGTGTTACATGCTTCATCCCACAAAGTCTTTGGCAAATCTTTCCCTTTCATCATACTCCTGCCCATTTCGCAGATGACGCTCATCTTGCGCTCTGCTACTCCATTTTGTTGTGATGTATGTGGCGGGGGTTTCTGCCTCTTGATCCCGTGACTTTTGCTGAACTCACCACCTCTGTCTGATCTCAACTTCTTCACCTTCCTCCCCGTTTCTTTCTCGACCATTACATGTCATTCTTTGAACTTACTAAAATCCTCATCTTTAGTCTTCAGAATGTAAACTGCCGTGTTACATGCTTCAGCCCAGAAAGTCTTTGGCAAATCTTTCCCTTTCATCATACTCGTGCCCATTTCGCAGATGACGCGCATCTTGCGCTCTGCTACTCCATTTTGCTGTGATGTATGTGGCGGGGGTTTCTGCCTCTTGATCCCGTGACTTTTGCTGAACTCACCACCTCTGTCTGATCTCAACTTCTTCACCTTTCTCCTCGTTTCTTTCTCGACCATTACATGTCATTCTTTGAACTTACTAAAAGCCTCATCTTTAGTCTTCAGGAAGTATATCCATATCCTTCTACTGTAGTTGTCGATCAGCGTCATGAAGTAGTAGGAACCACCCAAAGCTTCCGTCTCCATCTTTCCGCAGAGGTTCGTGTGAACGAGCTCTAGAGGATGTTGGAATACTGAAAAGAAAGAGTAGAGTGGACACAAACTCAGAATACTTGCTTATAGAATGAAGAAGAAAGAGGTCCTTAAGTAGGCACCTCATACAAGGTCACTGACATCACTGATGACCTCAAAGCTCCACAATCATCTCCTCAATCTGCTCCTAGATTCACTCAATCATCCTATGTGGCTTTTCCACCACCTAACTGTGCTTGTGGGCACCTAACTGTGCCTCTAGCACTCACACATAAGGTGTGCCTGAGGCATACACCTTGAGATATCCCAACAAACCCCCCCTCAAGGAAATGCCTCAGGCTATGTCAAGGATACATCTAGTCTCATAGTTTCTCATGCCATCTCATGGTGGTCAAGGATAAATCTATGGCTAGGTTCTCATGCTAGCAAGGGTTCCCTTGGGTGTAAGGTAAACAGAAAGGGATACAAACAGACCTTCCAATGGTTATCTCTCCTACATGTACATGCACACAATGTCTGTAGGAGGTACCATGGAACAAAACATACACATGGCCTACATCATAAGGTGACCAGAGGTGTTTACAAAACACACAAAAACACAATAGTTTATTTCATTCATTTTGGAGGACTATCCAGGCTGAGTACCTTGACATAAAAGAGAGATCTGGAGCATACATAGAGATGATTTAAAATGCATAATCTTCATGGGATACCTCATCTTGTGGAGGCAAAATATCCATGTCAAGGCAAGGTCTTACCACATGGGCAGTGTCTAGTGCCTTATAAGATGGTGCTATGATAGAACAAGTGGATCTGAAAGTCATATCCTTCATGAGAACAATTATCTTGTCATCTCCATAGTTGTGTAGAGAAGCATATCTTAGGTGTCTGACCTTCATCTTTTTCTTGTACTTGGAGTCAAATAAAAATGCCATGAGAGTGTAGATCTCTGTATTTGCTTCCTTTTTGGCAACCATTGTTTTGGCAATCTTCAATAAGGAAGTCAGGTTGGCATTTTCATCCTTTGTAGCATAACAAGACATTGCTTTATGTTTTGGCTTTTCACATATTTTGCATAAGCAAGCCATGAGAGGCTCTAACCCAAGTATTGGGTAGTGTCTTCTCTCTTACAGGGCTTAGAATAACAACTGAAATGCTTCAAAATATAAGCATTTAATGTAGCAAATAGTAGTGACTAGATTTCAAACAATGATGCTACTTTTTATATGCTTCATAGAAGTGGATGAAATGACCACTTTCCAATCACAACCAGGTCTAGCAAGTCAAAACAAAACTGAAGCAACACTTGTAGTGAAGTTATTAAAAACTTCAAAAGACCAGAAATGCTAGAGTAGCATTTTATGTAGCATCATTTTCAAAAGCATGTAAAAACTGTCAAAACTAGAGAGCTGAACTTGGAGGGCTCATAGCACACTCTTCAAAGCAAAAGAAAGGGGGCTTTCTGAGGCAAAAGAGAGCTGGTATACCACAGTAGATCCTCTGGGAAGAAGAGGCGAAAATATGCGTCAGGCCGCCTTCACCTTCATGAACAAAGTCGACTGGTTTTTCTCTGTTTTCTCCTTCAATATGCAGCCATTGCTGCTCAGATTTCAGCACAAGGTAGCTCTAGGTATGGACTAACTCCCCCTGAAAGGAATTAGAGAAAGTCGAAGCAGGCGCAGAGAACTTGCAGCAGAGAACTTCGACGACTTTCGTACAATGGCGACCAGCAGCGCGGGTATTTTGTCAATTCCTTCCAGCCCGAAGTTCGCCCTAACAAGAGGGATCTACAGCAGAAAGGGTGTGGGAAATGGTTGAGGATTGAAGGAGAACAAGCTCAAGCAAAATTTTTGGAGAAGAGGGAGAGATGGTGAAGAAGAAGAAGAAGAGGAAGATGATGATGTGGCAGAAATGGGCTCAAGGGGGATGAAATGGCTCTGATACCATGTTGGAATACTGAAAAGAAAGAGTAGAGTGGACACAAACTCAGAATACTTGCTTATAGAATGAAGAAGAAAGAGGTCCTTAAGTAGGCACCTCATACAAGGTCACTGACATCACTGATGACCTCAAAGCTCCACAATCATCTCCTCAATCTGCACCTAGATTCACTCAATCATCCTATGTGGCTTTTCCACCACCTAACTGTGCTTGTGGGCACCTAACTGTGCCTCTAGCACTCACACATAAGGTGTGCCTGAGGCATACACCTTGAGATATCCCAACAGAGGAGCCTTTGCCCTACTGGCCTCTTCAGGAAAGGGCTGCCAATGCTGCTTGCCCATCATGCAAGCTTCACATACATCGGGTAGATCTGTAATTTCTAGTAGGTCTGCGATCATTCCACTTTTATGCATCTCCTTTAAAGAACTAAGGTTTAGATGACCAAACCTCTCATGCCACAGCTTAGTGTTGCTCACATTGGCTCGAGCACTGAAAGCTGAGAGTTCGTGATGTTGTTTCACCGTGTACCTTTACCAACGACCTTCCCTTGAAGATCCAAAATCTGTGTGCCATTCTTATTGAATTGAACTTTAAGGTCCCGATCTGTGATCGCAGAAACGGACAACAAGTTCCTCTTGATATCTGGCACATAAAGAACATCGGACAAGTGTTTTACAACTCCATCTGACTTGAGAGCAATCGTACCTTTTCCTGTTGCTAGACATTTTGCATCATTGCCAGCTGCTACCAGGATGTCATTCCCTACTGGATGTGGAGAGGTATACCGGTACATGAACTGCCTCCGTGCAAATCTCCTCAATTGCTACGAACAGCTCTACTGGTACTGCTTGCGTACTGTTGCTGGACTCTTTGTTTACTCGGTTCTTCTCATCTGCAATCTTCTTCTGGCACTGCCCTGCCTTGTTGCAATAGAAGCACTTGATCTTCTTCTTTCTCTTTTTATCATCAGAAGAAGATGGGTTACCAAAGTCCTTACCCTTACCTTTCTTTGATCCAGCCGAGAAAGCCGAATCTTCTTCAGTCCTCATCTTTTGACGCATCTCCTTCTCTAGAAGCATCGTGCTGAAATCCTCAAAGTTGAGGGGCGGATTTCTGTTTTGCGTATTTAGCACCGTAACAAGACTGTCGTCCTTTGGTGGGAGAATCCATATGCACCTTCATGCTAGATTCTCGTTGGTGATGGTGATGCCAATCGCAGTCATCTGATCACGCAGATTCTTCACCCTGGTGATGAACTTCTCTGTCATTTTAGACTCAGACAGTTTCTTGTTCGCGAGTTGAGTCTCCAGATTCTGAATCCACGTCTGATTCATGGTCTCGTACTGATTTTTCAAGACCATCCATGCCTCCTCCGCTGTGGTGACATGTTGAATTGATGCCATGACAAAATCACTTACACTGCAGACAATAGAACGCAGCACATCTGCATTTCTTCTTGTCCACGTAAGAATCTCATCTGCAGTTGGTACTATCTATTGTCCTGCTTTGGTTGGATCTGGTCTCGCAACCAGCTTCACGTCCACCCCAGTAGTAGTATCCCAAAGTTCGTATGCACTTAGGATGGTCTTCGTCTTGAACTTCCAGAGTGGATAGTTAGTGCCGTCCAACTTTCCGCTTTCATCAAACGGTAGGATTCGCAGTCTTGCGGGCCAGGCCATCTCTCACAATCTGCTCGCAAATAGAAACACACTACCAAATCTTCTTGCTAGAGCCCAAGCTCTGATACCATGTAAGAAAACAATACAACGTATGTGCTCAATAGATAACAGGATCTCGTATGTAAGACAGAAAAGTAGATAGTATGGAGAATAAAAAATTTGATTATTGTAAAACTGATACAATAGATGGCGCTGCCTCCCAGCCATGCACTCCTGTGTGAGAAGCTTCGATGGTGTGCTGGAAACAGTAGAGGACAGAGGCTGGATGCTAAGGAATCAGGGTTGCTGTAGCCAGTGATGAATATGGGCTTCACGGGCTTGCTCTTATATAGCCACCAGTCGTAGTCGGTTAGACCCAATTGGGAGACCGACCTAGTCGGCCCAAAACGACCGACTAGAGGTCGGTCTCGAAATAGGCCACCAACCACACGTTAGAACTATGGCGTAGAATAGAGCAACTAACCTATGGTTACCGTTCGGCCCAAAGCCATCTAGGATCATCTGGCTAGGATCATCTGGGGCTCCAAACGGGCCCCGCAACCCGAGATTGGACTGCCTCGGGAAATGCCCCATCTACCTTCAGTGCGATCAGTCATGGGATGCCTTCCCGCACTTGGATGTAGCCTGGTTGGCACTGTGCCAACTCTATCTGAAGCCGTCCAGCCATCAGGCCACACATGGCCCCCATCTGGTGTCCAAACCAGGACCTACCGGATAATCGAGCTAGTCAAATGCCTTCTCCTCATATGGGGGGCTTACAAGTAGAGTTAGCTGGTTCCTGCGTAGTTACACGAGAGTGGAGCATTGATATCTAACATGCCATCATTAATGCTCCTTTTGGCCGCCCACATTCGTGGAGTACCACATCCCTAGATCTCCACCTTAGATCTAGGGCCCGGATTCAAGCGCCTCCTTGCCTTTTCTCCTCCCTAGATCTCCATCTTGGATAAGGGCCCAGATTCAAGTGCCTCCTTGCATGTTCTCCTCCCTAGATCTCCATCTTAGATGAAGGGGCCAGATTCTAGTGCATGTTCTCCTCCCTTGGATCTCCCTCTTAGATCAAGGGGCCATATTCTAGTGCCTATCACCATTATCTCCTCGCTTGGATGTAGATCTTTATCTATGGCCTTGATTGAAGCACGTTTCTCCTCTCATCTCCTCCATTAGATCTTTTTTTAAATCAAGGGTGGAAATTGATCTCTATATCTTTTGATCATGTCTCTTAGATCTACCCCTTCATCTAATGGTTGGGAGTGCTCTGCCTCAAATTTGAATGTATCCCTTGGATAGAGATTTCATCAAGGGCTAGGATTGAAGGCCATGGGTCCAAACTATGGGTTAGAGGTCTCCCGTCCTTAAATGTTTTTGTCTGCCCACCCTCCACCTTAACATGGCATTACCTCACAAAAAGGAGCACTCTCATTGGTACACCTCAAATTTCTCACTAATCCCTTGAAATTAGGAAACACTAATTCCAGGCCCTTTTGAGACCCCAAATCTCCCCTAATTCGGAGGAAAAATAATTATATGATTAAAGAAATTATAAGCAAACGTCAAGTTCAAGGTTGCAAGGAAATTCAAACAAGGGAGCATGAATGTTGATCCCCACTAAGTGAAAGTCGAAAGTTTTGACATCTAAACCTTTAAATTTTTGAAACATTGCCATATGTTCACATTTAGATTCCAAAAAGCCCACAAGGAAGAGAGACCGGTACCATGGCGCCCCAACTTTTTAGCACTAATCCATGAAAAAAAGGGCCTTCATGGAATCAAAATTCAAATTCAAAGCTATCATAGTCATTCTGTAGTAATAGGGAGCTTTTTTTTTTTAACTTTTTAAAAAAATTGTAAAACATACGAAATTATGAAGGCATTGTTTGTCTAAAAAGTTGTGGAGGGGGAGCTTGACACATCATCTTTTTCTATGAGTAGTAGTGGTACTAACACATAAAAGTGAATAGCACTTGCCTCCATATTGGGGGTGCTGTTGATATTTTAAGGGTACTCGCCTTTTTACTAGCCTAGTTCTGCTTAAGCAGTTGCTTATAAGTGAGGGAAAGGACCTTGGGTACCTAGGTCACTCTCAAATGACTCGTGCTATGGCACATGGCTATTGGATAAAAGTTTGATAGTCATAAAAAATCAAAATGAGCCTTGGTTTTCTATTCACACGCTCTTCCCTATCATAAATTTTCATTTACCAAAAAATACATCATATATATGTACCTTATATGGGAAAATGAAAAAATACATCCATACTTTTGTTTTGATCCAAGGATGAGGTTGACACCTTGTTTATTTGACATCAAGATTTTAGAGGTGTTGGTAATTGAGATGTCAAAAATCGGTCACTCAAGTTACTCTCACAAATCTCCATAAAAGGAATGATGGTGGAAAATCGCACAACCAAAGTATGAGACTAAGACACCAAAACATTTTTGGGTACTAATACAAAAACCTTAAACTTCAAAATTTACAACATTTTTTCCAAGATTTTGTAGCCCCTTTTTTCACTAAAATATAACTAAAATGGCATCAAAAGTACAAATTTATCTCCCAAATTTCCAAGGTTTTTGGCTTGCCACTTTTAAAGTGGAAGCCTAAGTAATGGCGCTCAACTTGGCAAAGCAAAAATAGGGGTTTAAAAAAAACAAAATCAAAATTATACGTGTCACTCTTATTTCTTTCTATTTGCACCCGTTCTTTTTCTCCCCCCCTCTCTCTCTCTCCTCTTCTTCTTCTCACCTACCTTCCACAATTCGTGTGCACCATCTCTGGCAGGCCCACTGAAGTTACTTCACCTTGTTTTCTAAATTTGAGAATTCACCTCACACTAAACCTCAGTTTTGGTTAGTCTCACAAATCTCCATAAAAGGAGAGACGAAGACGAATTTGACAATTCACCTCGGTTTTTGGTTACTCTCACAAACTCCATAAAAGGAGAGACAAAAGATCATAATTCCAAAAGACTTCAGATTTGTATCACGGAGGGCGACGACGTCGAACAACCTTCTTCGGTCGACTAGTCGCAGACAGAGACATGGAGAAAGATCGAACAAAGCTTCCGGCGATCGACAGCACGAAAACAAACCAGCAAATTCAAACATCAGACATCTGTGACAGATTGCAGAGATGGAGGCGGCGAAACTAGCGAGCGAATTAGAACAAACTAATTGCATCACAGAAATACAATGATAGAGATAGGGGAATTGGAGAAAGTTGGAACAAATGAAGTTGATCCGACCCGATTCGATTAAACGGAGTATGTTTGATCCGGCGTTCTGCGAGCGCTGGGAGTTGCCCTTCAAGTCGTCGAACGTGGAGCCCTTGATTTCTCTTCCATCGAACAGCTTCATGAAACAAAGCTGCTTTCCACTCGCGTCGCTCGCTTTTCCCAATCGCGTCAAGATTTTGTCATCGAGAAACATATCACGCCACAAAACTCACAATCCTTCATAGCCGTCAACGCAATCAGGTACGTTAAACACGTATCAGCGTATCGCCTTTCTCGCTCCTAGCATCAGGATTCAGATCAGCATTTCCCTGTACGCATTCAAAACAGCTGTCTGCACCGATCTGGTTGCAGATCACAGGCTTTACGCATCAGAATCCTGATCTGTAGAGTCTAGCTGTATTCGCTGCTGTAGACTCGCGAGTCCAGGCCCCCAACTCCAGGGGAACTATGTACCTCTACGTGATCATTCATTGATTGTGGAAAATGACAGATGTATCCGTGATGAAACATTAGCTACTTCAACTTACAAGCGTACATCGACTTTCCAGCTATCGTAAAATTCTTGATCGGGAGTTTTGTGACAGCGCCACTTGCAAGCAGTTCTGGAACTTCTGTTGCGGGTGATATTCATGACTCGAAATTTGGTTGATATTCATGACTCGAAATTTGGACAGCGACGACGAGCGTTTCAATTGGAAAGAGTCGTACTTCTTCTTTTTCTGACTCAAGTCACAAATCACAGCCGTGATTCGTGACTTGAGTGTATTCGCTCTCGCTCTCTTTACAATTAATTAATTAGTTATTGCTGATGCTCGACTCAATTAACCTAAGCTTAGCATTCACATTTTACTTTAATAATTCAATTAACTTAAGCTCCGCTCACTCCCGTGCTCTCTCCCTAGTTTCTCCCTCTATTCGCTCTTCGACTCCTCTTGCGTCCTGCTCTCGCCTCTGGCTCGCTCCCTCTATTCGCTCTTCCACTACTTCTGCCTCCTGCTCTCGCCTCTGCCGCCACCTCTCCTTCCTCCGCTCTACCCTTCCCTTCTCCCTCCCTCCACTTTCTCGTCAGAGCTCCCCTCTTCCTCCCCCCTCTCTCTCCCGTCAGCGCTCCCCCCTCTTCCTCTCCGGAGCTCCACTCCCTCCCTCCTCCGCCCTCCCCTCTTTCACTGCTTCGCTCTACCTCTCTGCCTTGCTCTCCTCAGACCTCCCCTCTTCCTCCGCTCAGCTTCCACCCTCTCCCTCCCCTTTCACTGACGGGAGCCATTTACAAGCCCCCTACTTGCACTATATCGGCCCCCGCTCCTCCTTTTATAGTGTTCATAGAAGTTTCTGGATGCTAGAAGCTTCTGAAAGAAGCGTCGCCTCTCCCGGGCGGTCCTTATGGAAGCCTCGCCTCCTTTTGGATGGCAGAAGAAGCCTCGCCTCCCCGGGCGCAATCCTTGCTCCAACATTAATTTGCTCATTAATTGAGCATTATCCTAAGCTCTACGAGGCCCCCCCGCCGCTCAGCCCACGAAATTAATTAATGGGAACCCAAAACATTCGACGGGGGGCCCTATTCACAGCCGTGGGTTCCTTTCTCCGTCCCCTCAATCACATCATCCATGAAATCTTCATCAAGACTCAAGAGATTTCCCCGGGCCTGTTTTCGCACCATGCCGATGCGCGCACCCAGCAGTCTGACAAATGACTGCTGGGTGTTTGGCCACCGATGGCCAAAACAAACCACCAGAGCCTCTGTGGACTCTATTGGCCACCGGTGGCGGAATCTGTTGCCACCGCCACCGCATCCCATGGTGGGGAAACACGCCCCTCACTGTTTGTCCTGGGGTGGCAGGTTCACAAACTCTGTTCATGCGGGAGGGGTAGTTTACAACCCACCTTGTCCTTGTCACAGCTAACCAGCAACCAGATTTTTCTTCTCGTCCCTACTTCAAAGCAGGGGCTCAAGTAGCATCTAGGTTTTCGGAAATGTGAAGTTCACGTGGTTTGCAAGTCACCCCCTCTCACGTGAAAAGGCTCTTAGTGCACACCTGCAAGGAGGTGCATGACTAGTGCCAATGCCTGAATTTGTTCACACGCAAAAATTGATAGACTCCTCTGAAGCATTTAATGAAGATCTCTCTTGTTTGACATCGATTTTGATTGGTCTGCCTATCCAAGTCTATACCATCCCATGAGCATTGAAGGCAGGGCAGTACAAGGTTAGCACCAGATGGAAGCTTTCAATTGGCTCCATGGGAAAGGGCATCTTCCAATTTCAAGGTACAAATTGGTGGATCAATGGAACTTCATCCCACCCTCAAAAATTGTGCCAGCGTAAAAAATCCTCCAGCAGCTCAAAAACTCACTTTCATGTCTTGTCACGCCTCAACATAGTGCGAGGCACCATCTATCTTACACCTTCCGTAGGCAACCTTCAAACATTCAAAACAGCAGGTCAAGAACTTCATGGTGCAGTGGCTTTCAAATGGCAAAAGAGAAGAAAGAAGTCTCCCATTCAAATTCAGTGTTGAATTGCAACCCTTCAATGACAATGTTGTGCCTACTGCCAAGGCTATGGCTCCCAACTTGAAACAACAGTTTGATCCTTATCTACATTCCATGCGCTCCAATTCCTATGAACACCACTTTCAAGGCTCTTTGCTATTCTCCGTCTCCTTGAGCTTGTCCCAAAACCCTTCGTGGGAATGCCCTCTTACAAGCCTAGCATTCATGACCTCTTTTTTAGACACCAAAGTGGCCACAATAGGTAGGCAGCAAGGCACCAACAGATTATGGACTGATGCCTGACAGCAACTCAAAGGAGTTTCTCCCTGGAGCTCTCATACACAGCAGAAAAGCATAGCAGAAATAAAGGCATGGATGAAGGTTGAATTCCTGTACAGACACAAAAATGTAACATTATTAGTTTGTTCCTCTCTAGGTATAAGCTCACTATAGGTCATGTTAATAATCATTGAGCATGCTAACGAATCTAGCCCATACAAACCCTACGAGTTTTCAGCCACAAATGGCTCAGTTTGGAAGTAGTCGTCGGGGTCGCCCCAATTGGCAAGGATAACACAAGAGCCCATAGATCGAGAGAGGATGATACAAGGAATCTCCAAGGAATAGGGTTGGCCCTCCCTTCAAAAGGTGACATGTGTAAAAGGCCAAGTGGTTGACTTTGGTCTTCATTGTTGTATGCAACTTTGATAAATACAAGCTTTTTTCTTGTTTATGTGTTCAGATTGAGATTTGCTTGCTCTCCATGTTTGCCTTTGATGTTTGCCACGATCTCCCTTCACCTTCTTCTCCTTCTCCATCCCCTCCCATTCTTTCCTCCCTCCTCTCTCTCTTTCTCACCTACTTCTTCTCAGTGGAAACCCCATTGCAACGATCCGGTAAGCACTTGAGTGACACGAGCAAAGGCTTTACTATGCAATGTCTCTACCAGACAACACATGTTACAATGGTTCCCCATATTTCATGACTTAGTACCTGTTGGGACACAAAAAGCAAAGAGACAAATTGAGTCCATTGGAGTTTTCAAATTGACCTTTGCCACACAACTAATCTCCACTACTCTGTATTCGCAATTGGCCTCCAATTAGAGACGTTCAAATAATGAAGAAACTAATTTCTGTAAGTTGAAGGAGAAGACAATTGTCATGAAAGGAAAGGCAATCTAACACACACACACGCGCGCGCGCGCATGCATACACGCACACACGCACGTACACATGCATGCATGTATATATGTATGTATGTATGTGAGTGAGTGAGTGAGTGAGTGAGTGAGTGAGTGTGTGTGTGTGTGTGTGTGTGTGTGTGTGTGTGTGTGTGTGTGTGTGTGTGTGTGTGTGTGTGTGTGTGTGTGTGTGTGTGTGTGTGTGTGTGTGTGTGTGTGTGTTTGTGTATGTGTGTGTGTGTGTGTGTTTTAGATTGCCTTTCCACACACACACGCACATGTGTATATCTGGGAGGTGGGGGGGGTTGCTTGGGGACCAAAAAATCAAAAGAAAGTCCAAAAATGGGGTTCTTGCACAAATTAGTTTTGTGTTGCAACGAACTTTTGGCCAATCTACATTAGTTACACAAATTAGTCTTATACCACAAGGTAGTTTTGCCTAATCTACATGTCGTAAATTCAAGCACATTTCCTAGATACAAAAAAAAGAATTTCTTCTCCTTATCTACATAATTTTTATTCATACATGTAGTCCCCACATAGTGCTATCTACTAAATGTGAGCTTTAATGAGTTTCCATATATTAGGGAAATTTATTTCCCATAGTGCTACTAGGAAATGTGATCTATTAATATGGATAATGAAGTGGATTCTACATTTTCTTGTATAGGAAATCATAGTGTTACTTAGGAAATGTGAGTTTTTGTATGGACAATGAAGTTAATATTGCATTTTCTATATCGGAAATGAGGTCTTTATCTAGAAAATAAGCAAGAATATAGCTTTTCCTATGGAGTGATTGTAAGTATCTACATAGGAAATAAGTTAATTATCTAAGAATAGTATTCTCTATGTAGGAAAAGTTTTTAAAATTCAAAAAATGAGCATTAACAAATTTAAATCAATGTATTGAATTACATAACAAGATGTTATATTTATATTATAGGGCAATTGCTATCATTTAATCAATACTTTATTTCCTCTATACATCCAAAAAATATTAAAAGAGTTTAAAATGAAAATTAATCAATAATTAAAGACAACATTCTTGAACTATCAAATGTTTAATGAATAATATTATGTTAAATTGAGATTAAATGAAAATGTTAATTAAAAGTACAATGTCCAGTATCACATTGATACTCAAAAGTTATGTCATGTATTCTAAGATATTTAAGTACAATTTAAGAAAAATTTTGCTAATAAAGGATAACTAATTTTAGAGGCTATAAAATACATATTATGCAAAGCCAAATTGATTTTTTAAAGGTAAGCTTCAGTTATCTTAAGTTCTTTAATGAAAAAATTATTACTTCAAATAAATTTTCACTACCTGAGATAAATATTTTATAATTTAATAAGAAATGAGTAGGTCCTGGTATAATCTCCGGATTTCTAAGATTAAGTAATTGACTAGGGATTGTCTATGTGTAATCTTTAAAATTTGACAATGTGAAATGACCTTTCCATTGAATTTCCAATTTTTAACACTCAAGTATCTCATATTTTTAAAAAAGAAGCATAACTAAAATAATTGCACAAGGAGAGATTATGTATGCACAAGCTATTAAAATATTGACCACAAGATGGATGCCCTTCTTACATGCATACAAAAAATTTCAAGGGCTGAAAAGACATATGGAGTGACTACCCATTCAATGAATACTAATACATATTACTTAGCATCTTGTCTAAATCACTAAGAATAATAGAGCTAAAAAATGTATCCTAATATTTTTGTATTCACTCTCTTGGTCTTTGATCCTCATTAATGGGGCATTTTGATGCCCTATTTCACCGATGCGATGTCCTTGGATGGCCATGAAATTTTAGGCGCATAAGTTACTAGGACACACATCCTAGCAAAGTTGCATTTCCATTAAACAATCTTGCATTGGTCAATGGAGACAAAACATCCCATTTTAGGATTTAGTCCTATGGCACATATGTTGAGGATGATGTAAATTGCACCATCTACATAGGGCATAGGGGCGAACCCTAACCCTAACCCTAACCTAAGGGGTTCATATGTACATCTTCATGTTCATGTTCAATACAACTTAGTGTACCTGAAGCTATATCGTTTGCACTCCTCTCTCTCCCCCTCTCTCACTTCCACTGTCATGGTATCAGAGCACCAGGTGCTCCCACTCCCTTCATGAGTGTCAATCCCTCCTTCCACGAGGCATCCATGACTGGTTGTCAGTGCTTTGGCACTGCTTTGTGATTGCTTTGGCAGTGCTTTGCATGTGCTTGTTACTGCATTGGCAGTGCTTTATGACTGCTTGTCCTTTTCTTGACTGCTTTATGAGTGCTTTTCCACTGCTTTCTACTTGTAATGTGCTCTTCATGAAGTTTACAAGTTCTCTGTATGTTCTTTGTGACTCCTTTGAAAGTGCCTTAACATTGATTTGTGGCTTCTTGTCCACTGCTTACTATTGCTAGCAATATTGTGAGCTCTAGTGTGTTGTAGAGGCATAGTTAGGAACAAAGTGACCAAAGCTGGCAATATTGTGAGCTCTAGTGTGTTCTAGAGGCATGGTCAGGAAGAAAGTGATAGAAGTTTGACTAACTAGATAGTCATGGAAGGTTTTGACAAGGGTCCATATAAGCTTCCCAAGAGGAAGGATGTATTTCTTAGACTATGTACCTTCCTTGCCTATCTTCTTTACAAGATCCTATTTTAACATAGGAGTGGGAAGTAGTGGAGAGGTAGTGGAATCTTTGAAATGGTGAAATAGTAGGCAAGAATCTAGAGAAATGCATGAAAATGTCCATTTTATCCCTCGTGCAACATCAAACAATGTGTTTGACTAGTACAAGCTATCCATAAATTGTAGGTTGGGCATTTTGGAATTTGCATAGGTTTTCTTCATGACTTGGAGGACATTAAAAACATTGATGAAATTTCTTTTGATGGTTTTATTGTGTGGTTCCGTGTCCAACGTTTTCTAGTAATATATCTAAAGTTTTGATGCCTAAAGTTTTCATGTCTAAAGTTTACAATTTACACCTATTTGCCTTACTTGCTGAATTAAAGGAGACAATGTCATGATGGTAAGCATCCTATGTATTAATTTTTATTTTATGGTCTTTTAATGTAATGTGCTTTGTTAGGTCTGCTAATGTAATGGTTGTTGAATTGATGCAAGAGGCATTTGAGATCACTCATTGGTGCACTATATTAGTCAAGTAGGAGGATACGTTGTGGTCTTCCACATCCAATTTTTAGAATGGCCTACTTAAGTACTAAAGTGCATCAAAGTATTGATAGCTTGATCATTGTGGTCCACATCACATGGCTTCCCCTATTGCATTGTATCCCATTGGCAATGGTGTAAAAAACTTTGTGCTTGGCTACCCTAAGAGGAGAGCCTTAATGGTATTAGTATTAGGATCTTACTTGGGGATTTCAAAAGCCTCTTTTTTCTATGTATTAGAGGTAGCAAAGAGGAGGTACAAGCTATGAAGAGTCTTTGTACTTGAATGGAGAGATTACTAATATAAATTTAATGTACATTTTATCACATTCTCTTCCTTATAAGATACCATGTCATAAGCAATAATTTTGATTCAGTCATGGTTGAAATTTTGAATGTGCTGTTAATTCAATATAAGATAATATCACTTTGAATTGTAGAGTATTGAATACACCACCTCCAAGTTTATTGTGTAGAGAGGTGAACCTTTTATATGCAAACTTGTCCCTTTTCCTTCATTTGTATCCAAAGTAATTACAAATTTATGACCCCTCAACTTGTGACTGATTTTTGAAGGTCTTCTACATTGAATTTGAACATTCAGGGACCCTATTTTTCCAGTCAAATATCATAGAGCTACTCATGCTCTCGATTTTGAACTAAAAAGTTTTGCAATCGGAGTTATAGCGCAAAAGTTATAGCTATTTTACTATTCTCTTCATATTCCACGCAATTAAGTTCTATTACTTGTATATATATTTTTGTAAAATTAATTTAGGAAAATATTATGAATATTTTAAGTCAAAATAATACTCTTGACCAAGTTTGGTATTTTTGGTGACCATTTTTGGCAAATAAAGGAGGAACTTAACCATGGCGCAGAAGGCAAAGTTGGTCAGGACATCATGGGGTGTCCAAAAATGCTGAAACCTGCCATGGTGTGAATTTGGCCATTTGGAGGGGGCCCAAATGGCCAAATTCATGCCATGGCGGGTTTGGGCATTTTTGGACACCCCATGATGTCCTGACCAACTTTGTCTTCTATGTCGTGGTCAAATTCCTCCTACATTTGCCAAAAATGGACATTGAAATGGCTGAAGTTGTCAAACTCCTTCATCTACCCCTTCAAAATCTATATTTCTTCATAGAAAATCATGAAGTGCATCAATCCTTTACAAGTGATATAGTAGCCAACCTAAAAATTAAAATAAAAGATACATGGACATAGCCAACTCCATGACCAAGAAAACATAGAAAATGAAAATTTTAGATTCCTCTTCAAAATATATATTTTCTCATCTAATGCATCAAATTATTTCAAGGTGATTTAGTGATATGAAATCAAATATTTCATTGACATAGCCAACCTAAAAGGTGGCTCCAAAGATAAGATAAACAAAGAAAATGAAAATTTACAAGGTGATGTAGTGGAAGATCAAAGTCTTTTGGATTAAATAAAAAATTACATTGACATAGCCAACCTACAAGGCTCCTCCAAAGCGCAAGAAATTATATAGAAAATATATTGCCTAAGGGTCTTACCAGAGTTGTGCTATAAGGCACATAAGTTGTCATATTGACCAACCGTCATTTGCTAAGTTACTTTGTAAATATTTTATTTTCCATGTTTATCTATGTTGAAGTTGATGCATCTATAAAGACACATGGATTTAAATCAGGTAGATGAAGAAATTTGACAATTTGGGCCATTCTTATGTCCATTTTTGGCAAATGTTGAAGGAATTTGACCGCAGCATTGAAGACAAAGTTGGTCGGGACGTCATGGGGTGTCCAAAAATGCAAAAACCCACCATGGCGCGAATTTGGCCATTTGGAGGGTGTCCAAATGGCCAAATTCGTGCCATGGTGGGTTTTTGCATTTTTGGACACCCCATGACGTCCCCACCCACTTTGCCTTCTCCACTTCGGTCAAATTCCTCCTACATTTGCCAAAAATTGACATTGAAATGGCCAAAGTTGTCAAATTTCTTCATCTACCCCTTCAAAATCTATATTTCTTCATAGAAAATCATGAAATGCATCAATCCTTTACAAGGTGATGTAGGGAAATCTCAAATTTTGGTTTTTTAACACTCTGTCTAATCAATGTGGTGCCATGGTCAAATCCCTTCTACATATGAAATTGGAATGGCCAAACTTGACAAACAACATTTTATTGACTTGTTACATCAAAATGTGATATAACTTTTGTGTGCTATCTGATATAAAAAAAGATGCAATATTAAAAACAAGAGATAATTAAATTAGACATAACAAAAGATTCACCATTTGGCCATAGATACATGAAAATTTTTAGGTTTAGATAGAAGAATATTATTAGAAATAGGTTTTTGTATTTCAAATTGTATTACAAAGAGGCTTCATAGCTTGTTTCTCTTCTTCTTCAGCTCTAATACACCAATAATAGGGTCTTCGAATCCTCAACTAAGTCCTTACAAAGACCGCTATGCTATTTGGAATCTCACATTCAACTCATAAGTTCTTATAATCTCATGTACAACACATTGGAATGGATCATGTAGATTGCCTTGGGTCAATACTGTGAATTCTCCCTGGCTTCTTGTTCCAAATGGATAGATTCTCCATTCCTGCTTGCTACTACATACATGAAGAAACATCATTTTAGAAATTTAAAATTAAATAGATGTAATGCATCATGTGAATTCTTCTTCTTCAATCAACTTTTGAGCTTCAAGACTTACATTAGCAACATCACGAGCCCCAGGCATCTCCTTTGCATCACCATTCCCTTCAAGTCCTTCATCACCCCCAACAACTTGCTCATGCATGACTTTGTGTCTTTCGATATGAAGAGTCCATATCATCCATGCCCACCATTCTCATATCATCCTCTAGGAAGTTCCTGAAAGAACAACTAAGGGAACCTTAGCAAAAGCAATGCACCACTGTGGATAATCCAAAGTAACAAATTATAGCACCTCTTGAGGTTCAAGATGCTTCTTTTCTTGAAAAAAAAAATCATGGATCACATATTGATCCTGCAACTGTACGGTCACATGGTAACATGGGAGATCTTGTCAAATGGTGCCCTCAATAGTCATATTGTTTACAGAGACTGTGATAGGCCATCATAGAAGGTAGGTGATGTTTGAGGAGGGATGAGAAGGACCATGAATGGTTACGAGGGAGGAGAAGCAAGCGGAGGACTACGTGTGAGGATGAGGGCAGATGAATACACATGAGTAGGATGAGTAGAAGCAGCAAGAGTAGGTGTGAGCATGAGGCAAGAGGAGCTTGCATGAGTAGGAGGAAGGAGGAGTAGGCATGAGCATGAGGGAAGAGGAGAATGGATAAGCATGAGGGAGGAGGAGAAGCAGGAAAAAGCAACAGGGGGGGAGGAGGAGGACGAGAGGAGGACGCATGTGGGAGGAGGGAGGAGGAAAAAGCAGCAGGGGGAGGGGAGGAGGAGGACGCATGTGGAGGAGGGAGGAGGAGGCAAAGGGAGGAGGAGGGGGGGAGAGGGAGACAAGGAGGAGGATGGGGGGAGGAGGGAGACAAGGAGGAGGATGGGGGGAGGAGGAGGGAATTCAAATTCAAAATTCGAAATTCAAAATTTTGACTTTGGACGATGGGGGGAGGAGGGAGAGAGAGGGAATTCAAATTCAAATTTCAAAATTGACTTTAGGAAAAGTGCCCCCTCCTTAGTGTAAGAGGTGGCCCTCTCCTAGGTGTAAGAGGTGGGATCAACTGGGCTTAACCCACCTAGGTAGGGGGGGTTGGGACTCCCTTGGACCCCACAAGAGGGCTTGCATTAGGCCTAATCCATTTCTTAACCCATTCCTTATGAGGCCCTTTTGAGACCCCAATTATCTCCTAATGAGTGCTTTTCCACTGCTTTCTACTTGTAATGTGCTTTTCATAAAATTTACAAGTTCTCTGTATGTGCTTTGTGATGACTACTTTATAAGTACTCTGTATCTCCATGGAGTGCTTTACATATCTGTTATAATTTCTATACAATTGTGCTCCCTTTGTTTTGTACATCGGCATAGATTGAGTTCTTCCAATGATTCAAGGAAACATTTCTAGAGATTAGGATTCAGCAACGCTCGTTTGAGTTCTTGAAGCCCTATTTCATTCTAAAGATGAAGGACAGGTACACATGCTGCTGCATTTATCATGTGCAGATGTGTTTTTTGAAGGATGTAGTAAACCAACTGAGGACCCAGAGTTTTGGAGAATGCTGCAATATGACTGTAAGGTATGTGGAAATAGCGAAGGGGAGTGTGGCTACAAAGTTGTTCAACATGCTAACGTGGGTGTCACTAGTCTTTGGAATTCTGTGCTGTGCCCCAAACCTCTTGAAGCCAGCTACCACCATCCTGGGTGTCTTTTGGGTGAGTGTAAAAAATGTGGCCCACACAAAATGTCATGCTACCCACGCAAGATGAATTTTGTTTATAGAAAAGTGATGGTGAAGGTCTTTGAGAATGTGGAGATAGGAACCACGAAAGCAAGGGAAAGACCTTGCTGGCAAGGAGATGTATTGCAATGAACTTATACAAACCTACGGTTAATGAAGACTCGCCTCAAAATATTCATCAAGCACAATTACACTTGTAGGTGGCAGGCTGAATAGTTTAAAGAGCGTGTGTTGAGGTTTCCCAAAGATGTGGTGGTTTCAATGGTGGTGGACTTTGTAGAGAACTATTCTTTTAAGGAGCAAAATGAGATTCAGTCCATGCACTGGCACTCTAGCTAGGTTACAATTTTTTTCCACATAACATATATACGTATTGGATCTGAGGTGAAGAAGACATTTCATTTTTTCATTCCATATGACAAGGTACATGACACCCTCTTTGTCCAAAGCATTACAATGGTGGAGAGTATCTCTCTCATGACTTTCAGCATTTTTGTGATACACGTGGGATTAAGAGGGAGCTCACATCCCCTCGTACTCTAGAGCAAAATCCAGTTGCAGAAAATATGAACCGTACCATTCAAGAAAGGTTGCAATGCATGCTTTCCAATGCAAGTCTTTCTGGTGGTTTTTGGGCTGAGGCAATGAAGACTGCAGTAAATGAGATCAATAGATCACCTAGTAAGAGTTTGGATGGTGGTATTCCTGAAGAGGCATGGAGTGGCAAGAAGCCCTCTTACTCTCACTTGCGTATATTTGGGTGTGAGGCATATGCACATGTGCCAAAAGAGCTTCGAAAGAAGCTACATCCTAAGTCTAGGAAATGCATCTTTCTAGGTTATGGTGAAAGTGGAGAGATGGGCTATCGTCTCTGGGATCCAGAAGCAAAGAAGATCATACGCAACCATGATGTGGTCTTCAATGAGAAGAAGATGCATAAGGCACCCATGAGGGATGTGGAAATGAGGAGAATCACTTTCCAGGATGTGAATCCACCTGCATATGTTGATAGACAGCAAGCTGTCCATGCACCAAATGTGCATGAAATGGTACCACCAAGTACTCCCACAGGTATACAATCAAGGGTAGAGGATGGATCATCTATTGGTGGAAATGATGAGCCAAATGTGGCTGATATGCAGGTGGGACAGCAAGCTGAAATGCCTTTGAGAAGATCATCTAGAGTGTCTAAACTGCCTGATAAATTTGTTCCAGGGGTAGACTATGTGATGCTTACTGATTGCGGGGAGCCTTCTTGCTACAGAGAGGCTATGATGCGTGAAGATCAATGCAAGTGGGAGTATGCTATGCAATCAGATATGAGTTCACTTATGAAGAATAAGACTTGGGACTTGGTTTCTTTGCCACATGGAAAGAAAGCATTGCCATGTAAATGGGTCTACAAGATGAAGGTCACAGGTGATGATGTGCCTAGGTACAAGGCCCGTTTGGTCGTTAAAGGGTTCAAGCAAGAGAAGGGTGTGGACTTTGATGAGATATTCTCTCCGGTTGTGAAGATGACCACACTTAGATGCATGCTTGGACTAGTGGCATCAGAGGATATGGAGCTTATGCAGATGGATGTCAAGACAGCTTTCTTGCATGGGGATTTGCATGAGGAAATTTACATGGTGCAGCCGGAAGGCTTTGAAGAAAAGGGCAAAGAGCATTTAGTTTGCAAGCTGAAGAAGAGTCTCTATGGTCTTAAGCAAGCCCCTAGAGAATGGTATCAGAAGTTTGATGCTTTCATTCGGTCCCAGGGTTTTAGAAGGAGTGAAATTGATCACTGCCTCTACACTAAAAGAGCTAAGGATAATAGCCTGATAACCTTGGCACTATATGTGGATGATATGCTATTGGCTGGCAAGAATACTTATGAGCTAGATGCATTAAAGGCCAAGTTGCATGAGGCCTTTGATATGAAGGATTTGGGACTTGCAGGTCATATTCTTGGTATGCGCATCACGCATGATCGGAGTAGGAAACTCCTTTGGATTTCACAAAAAGAGTATGTTACAAAAGTATTGCAGCATTTCAATATGGAGGGGGGGAAGGCAATGAGTACTCCATTGCCTCCATATGTGAAACTGAGTCATATAGATAGTCCCAAATCAAATGAGGAAAGGGCCATGATGGCCAAGGTTCCTTATGCATCAGCAGTTGGGAGTCTTATGTATGCTATGATTGCTACTAGACCAGACATTGCATTTGCAGTGGGAGTTGTTAGCTGGTATATGGCTAATCCAGGAAAGAGGCATTGGGAGGCAGTTAAGTGCATCATGAGGTACATGAAGGGTACCAAGGAGATGTGCATCTGCTTTGGTAAAGGAGACATGCGTGTACTTGGGTACACAGATTCAGACTATGCAGGGCATGTGGATAGTAGGAGATCCACTTCTGGTTATGTGTTCACCTTTGCAGGTGGTGCAGTGTCGTGGATGTCTCGTGCACAGAAGTGTGTTGCTTTGTCTACCACAGAGGCTGAGTATGTTGCAGCCACAGAGGGTTGCAAGGAGGCTATATGGCTTGATCGGCTAGTGGGAGATTTGGGGATTCATACAAGTGTACCGACATTGCATAGTGATTCCATGAGTGCTATTCAGCTAGCACGGAATCCGGTCTTTCATGCAAAGACCAAACACATTGAGGTCAAGTACCATTTCATCAAGGAGTACTTGAGGACAAGCGCATAGAGCTTGTCAAGGTTCATACAGATGATAAACCTGCAGATATGCTGACGAAGAGTCTACCTAGTCAGCGGTTTGAGTATTGTCGTGTATTGATGGGCATTGGATAGTATGCTCACTGGTTGTTCTCCCTTAAAGGCACATTGTCCTTTAAGTGGGAGGTTGTGGGGGTTATAGGTCACTGTGCCTTTACCCCGGTTATGTACAATACTCAAATACATATATAAATGAATGAAAAAGAAGATTAGGGTGGTTCTGCACCCACCAAAACTTGTGTGGCTCTCTGTTTCTCTCTCTCCCTCTTCCATTCTTGCTTCCGTTGAGAGCACTCTCATGTTTTGAGCTGAGTGGTAATCTCAAGAAGAGTTCTAACCCCAAAGATACCACTTTGGAAACTTTTGGGAGATTTGTATATCAATAGGACATTTCCTACTATAAACCGTCAATCTTTTATTCCATTTGCTCCCATATCTATGGTTGTCTCATAGGATTGTGAGAGCAGCCACCGATGGTATTACTAGAGGTGGCTCAATCAAGGCTATAATAAATGGGCTTGTGGCAGATTTGGTGACAGTATGACTCTATGAAGACAACCTTTTTTTGGATTATTACGTTCTGTGATAGCCATATATTAGAGAGTTATCCATATCAGGTGCATCTAAATACTGAGGTGTAAGATAAGTGCTTTCTTCCCACTTCGTCCTATGCAAGTGTTTTAAACTTTAAGGAATTTGTGGGGCATCTATTAATGACATAATTGGGAATATGCACTACCTCTATCCAAGATATATTTTGGCATTCTAAAAAGGTACCTAGTTGTCTCCACAAGATGCCAGTTATTTGTTTCTATCACTCCATATTCCCTAGGAAGTATATGCATTAGTGAATTCTTCTTGACTCTCTGCAAAACTCAAACAACTCTCTTCCTTGGGGTTATTTGTTTCTATCACTCCATCTTCCCCAAGAAGTATATGCAAATTCTTGCTTGACTTCTCTCTTTCTACAAAACTCAACCAACACTGAGTCTTCCTTGGGGTTTCTATTTTATTACCATTTAAATAGTTAATAACCAAGCATCCATGAGACTTGAAAGCAACCTACATTCATTTTGTGTGATGACTGGCATTGATAGATATCTATTGATAGTTATTGTGTGATGTCAAGTTCAAACAATGATGTGTGTTTCATGGAAGATAAGTTGGATGGGACCAACTATCCCATATCAAAGTAAAAAATAAAGGATGCAAAATGTAAAGCAAGCAGGTATAATTCTTATTACTCAAATAAAGAAATTTTAGTTCCATCACATATTGAGTGTTAAGACAACACTGAAGTGTCCAACATTGTAAGAATGTTACAACCAAACAGTCTGTTGTGCAAGTTCTTCACATGAAGGATGGGGAATTAATCTAGTCTCTCGATAATATTTAAAGTGATAATGGTGCAACTTTATCTTTGGCTCTTATTGAAATATCTGAAGACCAACTTTGGTCTATTTGCTTTTCACTCTATCTTCACGTTGCAAGAGTCACATGGCTTACTCTAATGGGAACAATGTATACAGTTGAAAGCACTAAGACATAATTAGCATGATTAGGCTTTCACCTTGTATGGTAGAGGATGTGGAAGAGGCAAGAATGCAAGAGGATGATCACATGATAGAGGATAATCACATGAAAATGTGTGCAAAGCCATTTCCTGGGATTAGAAATGCCTCCAAATGCTTCTAATGAATTGATATAATTTGGGTGTGTATTAATATGCCTCAAATGAGAAATGTATTGTGTAACACTGATGTGGTCTTCAACCTTGTCTACAAGAATCCTTCATAGCTTGGCTCCATTGAACTTGGTTTTCTTGTGAAGTAGGCACTTGGGGCTAAGTGCACCTTGCTTATGAACAATTAGGGTAGCAACTCATTATGGCATTTTGAAGATATTGCAAACTTCCAAAGTAGAAAATGACTCCATGTACATTTACAAGACTAGGAGATGGATGCGCCAAGCTCTCATGTGTAGCATGAACACTTGAGCAAGATACAAAAGGCTTTACAAGTATTACTTATATTATATTGCTAGTGATTCGTAAACTTTTCTGGGAGTATTTGAGGTTTAGGGCTCTAAACTTGATGAGACTTTGTAATCATCTACTAGATAACCCATCCATAATTTCTAGCTCTTCATAACTTAGTTTGGATTCCAAAACTACAAGATACATAAAATTTAGTCTTTTTGTGCCATCATGATCCAAGAGATGTAGTGGTTCAATGGTCCTCCAAACCACATCCTTTGGATGAGAGTGTAAGGCCATTTGGTATCCTTATTAGAGAATGAGTCCATAGTGGCAATCCATGGTGCTAGTAGTGATGAGAGCAATTTTTGGCTTGTGTGAACCTAGGTTAAGAATGCAATATGAAGGTGAGATATGGGTTGAGAGTAGAGTTTTATAATTTCTTAACCGTTTGTAGAGATATTCTAAAAGCTCTAGAAGGATTGCTTGTACAATATTGCCAGTGATATGGAAAGTTGTGGGACTATTGGGAGGGTTGGGGATTCAAACTTGATGAGACTTTGTAAGAACCTACTGGATAACCCATCTAAAATTTCTAGCTTTTTAGAGCTTAGTTTGGATCCTAAGAATGCAAGATGCAAAAAAATTAGGGTTTTTCTACCATCTTGATCCAACAGATGTTGCAATAGCCCAATGGCCCTTCAAATTGAATCCAATGGGAGGGTGCCTTGGATCCTCTATTCTTGCACTACAATGGTAGTGTATATACACATTTTGGATGAGTTTAACAAATTTGGTATCCTTGTCCACGATGGCAATCCATGGGTGCCAACAATGAGAGTAGTCATTTTTTGTGTATTTGAAACCAAGGCCAAGAGCTTCATATATTTCCTTTGGTCTTATTTGATAGATTATAAAGTGTTCATTCTAACACATTCTGGAGAGTACATGAGGTTGGAACTTTAGCCAAGACAAGTGCATGAGGTTGGCACTTTAGCCAGTACAATTTTCATGGTTACTAGTAGCAATTTTAGGCATGGCTACAACCTAGCCCACTTTCTTTAGGATGACACCTAGATTGGGAGTTTGGTTTTGAAGACTTAAACTTGTCTAGAAGGCTCTTTCATAGCTTGTATCCGCCATTGAAATCGGTTTTTTGGCGAAGGCAGCATAGCACTACCTATATGATTGAAGTGTGTTTTTCACTTGTCTCTAACAGAAGGATATTCTTAAACTTGTCCTCAAAAGAATACATTTACAAAAAGGGATTTATAATTTCATGAAAATCTACAAAGGGGGTAATAATAATTTCTAGAAAGTGGTTACATAGGGCTTTATAAAAGAGGCATTGAATGCACGTGATATAGGCATCTTACACTAAGTGACCCCCCGAGATGCAAATAAACTTCTAGAAATAGTAAGAAATTTGCTCATAAACGCAATATGGGGTAATTCTAAGCTAAAGAAGGCTCAAATCACATTTTCAAGAAAACTCTTTGGCCACACAGTATTAATCTCCAGGCTCCATATAAAACAACATGAGGTCCATACAACACCCCATAGATCACGTTTATCCACAAAACATGCTATGTGTGCTAGTATTTGATAAAAAACGTGATTTGGAGTAGTTTTCTTGAACAAAATAGAAAATCGCATTTTTGAGCAAATTGTTAAGCAAGAGTCTGTAGAATGCATGGAGAAAGACCAGTTTACAAAAAGTACTAACCTTAGTAGTATGTAGATAACAAGAGCTTCATGGGTGACAACTTGATGGTTGTCAGCTTGATGGATCTTGAGCTGTAGTGGGTCAGTGTTATAGAGCTGGTGAGGTTGTGGGTGACAGTTTAATGTTAGCTTGATGGGTTGAGTTAGAGCTGTAGTGGGTCTGGGTGATGGAGCGTGAGCTATAGTGGGTCTAGGTGATAGAGCTATTGAGCATTTGGGTGACACTTTGATGGGTGTTAGCTTGATGGGTTGAGATAGAGCTATAGTGGGTCTGGGTGATGGAGCTAGCGCTGTATTGGGTCAGTGTGATAGAGCTATTGAGGTTGGATAGCACAAGCCTTTAGGGAGGAAGATGAAACTCGAGATGGAGATGACAAGAGGGATGATTAAGTGTGGTAGCTTGGTCTAAAAATAGGTGCATGCAATCACTAGATACTTAACTCACTAGTACCTTGAAGATTGTTTTTGGCATGTGTGGCTGACAAGTGTGACTTGCATAGATATCTGTGCCATCTCCTCTTATCTTCACTTTTCTCCATCCATTCAACAGTGTTGAATCTTCATCTTCTTCCTCATCTTCATCTGGACAACACTTTAGACCTTGTCTTGTCTCCCACCATCCTCCTCACCTACCTACACTTGTGCAAAAGCCATGGAGAGAAAGGATACATGTACTTAAATACACCATTGTCTTGATCTACCTTTCCAATTGTTTTCTTGATCTATCCAATTCTACTGCATCAGATATTAGGATTTGCTTCATCTTTTGAATGATCAAGATAATTATCTTTAAGATTTATTTGAATAGACAATCACAGATTAATAAAACACTACTGCCCACAACTATAGCAGATTCCAAACTGGGATATATGAATACCTAGATTTTCTTGTCCATGGATAGCCTTGGTGACTTGTCTATGGCTCTTGCACAGGTGCAGTAAGGGGGGGGGATGATGGCAGTGATGTAGATAAGGATCTGGTGTACGGATGGAGAAAAGTGTAGATCAAAACTGCTAGAGGGATGGAGAAAGTGTAGATAAGAGGAAAGGGCACAGTTTTCAATGCATGTCACATCGGTCTTGTCAGCCACACGTGCGAAAAACAATCTTCTAGGTACACGTGCATTTATTTGCTAATCATTTGCACAGATTTCAAGACCAAACCGCCACTTTAATTACAGTTACCCTTCTCTTTTCATCCCTATCTCTAGTTTCAGTTGCCTCCAACCTCACTAGCTCACCACCTCCATCATAGAGTCCCACTGCAGCTCCAACTCCAACCTCACTACCTCACCACCTCCATATCAGAGTCCCACTGCAGCTCCACAACTCCAACCTCACCAACTCTACCACCCAGTGCAGCTCCAGTCCCAACCTCCCCAGCTTCATCTCTAACCTCCCTAGCTCTAGCTCCAACCTCACTAGCTCTAGCTCTATTCTGAACCACCACCTTGACCTATTTGTCATCGGGACACACAGGCCCATGTAAGCAATCTGTCACCAGTCATCCGTTTTGTCCTATTGTTAAGGTGAAATGGCCATGACATTTTTTCCAAACCCTAAAAGGCCCCAAAATGAGTTCCCTATTTTCTTAATGATGATAAGCAAATGTCTCAAAAGGTGAATTTTCTACAAGAGAAAGCCACCGATGCAGCAAATGTAGTGCAACTTGAGAAAAGTCTCAAGGAAGGTGCAGAAGCCAAGGTAGAGGAGGCACAAGCGAGGGCCTTACAGGCACAAGAGCAAGCTAAGGCCGCTACAAAATTGGTCATCATGGAAAGGTATAAATGAGAAGAAGCAGAGAAGCACATGAAGGAGCTCCAAGATAGGCTTGAAGAAGTGAGAAATGACAAGGACATGGCAGACAAGGAGCTAGAAAAGATGCGAAAGGATCTTGAAGATCAGAGAGTCGAAAAGGAGGGTCTTTACAAACGGCTCTGCAACATGCAGAACACATTGAACATTGAAAAAGACCAGATGATGGAGGAGCTGAAAAGGGAGAATGCAGAAACCAGAAAGGTGATGCAGAAACTACGAGAGAGCTTCAAGGTCAGGAAGGATGGAGCAGAGAGAAGCCGCGGTGGAGAAGACAATGAGGCAGCTCCCCAGGCCAGGAAGGATGCAGAGATCAGCCATGGCACATCCTAAACTACTTATCCTACCAACTGGCCGTCAAATTGTGAAGCACATATTTTGGGATGGATTGAACCACGTGACCTACAAGCTCCCTTGGCTGGGTGCTCTTATATGATAGGAGCCATGTCTTTTTATCGGATCCTTCAACATTGACATTTTCAAATCTCCTCCATTTTAGAGCAATGTGGTTGTCTTCCCTCATTTCATTTGGATAGACATTGAATGTCTTCTTCTTCAGCTTCAAACTGCAATGCTTGCATGTGCCACGAATGCACTCAATCCTGTGCCACTCATGGTCTCCCTTTGGACAAACCACTAGCTCCAACAAAGACCTCAGGCTACAAAACCTGCCCTCCCTTGTAACACATAATGAGGATCCCGGTGGCCTACAGATTGCACAACCATTGGGAAGGCATGGGCATTGATCCCCATAGAGCAATGCTCCAACACGACCAGATCTCAAGTCATTTGCTGGGCCAGGTCAAAGTCTATGTGTGTTTTGCAATAACAAACATTCTTGTCTTTGAGTTTTCTGATGTACTAGGGCTTACAATGCTCAAAGCTCCTCTTCCCAATTGAAATGTCCAGATTTTGATCCACAAACTTGATATACAACTCAGTCTGTTGACCCAACATGTGGGAACAATAGAACAATGAGTCCCCTTTTTGCTACTACTAAAAGAATACAAAATGCAGTCTAATCAAAGTATATACTGAAGCAAAATAATTTTCAACCACTGCGTTGGTTTAGGACAGTCACAATTTCAATCACCGGGCTGGTTTAGGACATGTTTAGGATAGTCAACCACCGGGCTGGTTTAGGACATGTTTAGGACAGTCACAGTTTCAACCACCGAGACGGTTTAGGACACTGTCACAATTTCAACCATCGAGATGGTTTAGCCTCGTGATCTCAACTTCACATATTAGACAATAACAAGTATATTGCTTTTCATTTCTGAATTCACCACAATATATTGCTTTTCATTTTTGAATTCCACACTTTAATAGTGGTATATGACCCGAATAGTAGGAAATTAAATTTAACAAATTTAAGTACTAAGAAACACAATAATTTGAACCACCGAGCTGGTCAATAACTAATGTCTATTCAACCACATTGGTTCAGGACAATCACATAACTGGTGATTGAGCTGAAGCAACCACGGTTGCATGATGTTCTAACCACCGGGTAGGTTTAGTAAAATAACAATATATTGTGAAGTATATTCCTGTTAATTTCTGCTCAACCATGCCACCAAGCTGGACAACAACTAATGTCTGTTCAACCATGCTAGTTCAGGATAAATCGCATAACTGACAATTGAGCTGAACCAACTTACAGTTGCATGATGTTCCAACCACCGGGCTGGTTTAGTAAAATCACATTTAGTCCAAGCCTGGTTTAAAAATGAAATAAGTAAACTATCCCAAAGCTCAATCACAAACAACCACTGGGCTGGTTTAGGCACCACTAACCTTTGTTGTATCCAGCATGTGTATGATGTGCTCCTCAAACACCTTGCTCTCGTCTGCTTCTTACATATGTCCTTTCTATTTGGAGAAACTCTCGTATTTTCATGCCAAAACGTCATCACTATAACAATGACTCCGCACGTAGGCTGTCTCTTCTTTCTTACATTCTGTTGAAGCCCACAGACTTCTCGGATCGAGATGATCGTGCATTGCTTCTGCTCTACATTCAACTGCTGGAGCTACGTTGGTCCTTCTGATTGACAACATCTTCGACATTGTGCACCCAAGCCATTTCTCCCTTGTTTCAGGGGACACCAACATAGCTAATGTCATCCTCTTTGTAGCTAGTTGATCTAAACTGTGCACCCCTTTCACTTTCTGTAGGCCATTTCTCAGGTTAGAGAGCATCGCTGCTTGGGCGTGTAGTTCCCGAGGTGTTGGTAAGATTATTACTTTATGAACTTTAGGGTGCAGGCTAAAGTTTGTGAAGACTCGAGACTAGTAATCACTTGAATGGCCTGATGTTGCTGCCTCCAATGCTCCCACCAACCGTGACACCACAGCACGTGTTCTTCGCTCTGATGGCAATGATCGAATGCGTGCATCTGCAACCACTTCTTGATGCTACTCTACAAGGAATCTTCTTTCTTCTCGTTGCTTCTCCCTTTGTAGATGTTGCAAAAGTGTCTTCCATTGTCGATTCGATACCGTGCAAGCGCTTTTCTCGACCCGCACTCTATTCCTTGTGTCTTGACCTCGCTTTTCGGCTTTCCTATCTCACAACCTCTGTCTGCTTCTCTTGCAAGCCATAGCGAGCTGCATGTTGCCACCCGAAAGAAGGCAATGGCAAACCAAAGTTTGTGCAAGGTCATGTCGAGGTGCATGCGGGTTGCAGGGTGTTTGCAAGGCGGGGGCAGGTTGCAGGCACTTAATCTTCCAAGATTTGATAGGCAGGAGGTGTAAAAATTCAAAATTGACGGGAGTAGCAAAATTTTAGCTACCGGTTTTTCCCCCTCTGGCGATACACATTAGCAGACTTGGATATCCCAAACAAGTGCAATGTGGCCTAAAATGCTTCAAAACACAAATAGGCCAAAGGGCATGCTATCGAGTTTGATGTTCTGTATTATTAAATGCAATGACCCTTGGCATGCTTATGAGCCAAATAGCAAGCAAGTGCATGGAAAAAGAAACAATTCAAAATTATAAATAGTGGGGATTTAAATATCTTTGCATATGCGCAAATTGCACTTTTTCAACTTCTTTCATTTTAGGGTGAATCTAGATACCAATACCAACAACTATCAATGTTTTAAGACCACCATACACAAGTCCCAATAGTTTGAATTCCAAATTTTCAATTTGTTTTGGTTTTCAACAAATCAAAAAAGTTATGGAGCGTGCCCTCAAATGGGTATGCATCACTTTAGCACAACATTGGAGGCCCATTAACCCATGCATAATTATCTCATTTAGGTGTGTCCTTGGGTTAAGGAGAAGCTTATGTAGTGTAATTTAGAATGATTACTTGGTTGCATGTATGCATAGAACAAAATTTTGATGTTTTTGAATAAATTGCTATATCCTATAGTCTTCAGGATGCATGCTTCACATGCAACCTAGCACTTGTAATGCTTTAACGTTCTTGTTCCATATCCTTATTCCATATTTTTTTGCTCTCATGTTCAAGTTTGGAATGTGTACTACAACTTGACGACATTGTTTACCGAATTCTTTTTAGCAATGCATAAGTTATGGGTCATGCAAGATACCCATATATAAAAAAGTCCTACAATGAAACTAGGACACAAGCTGCAAATGCATCAAGTGATGTGCAAGTCACTTGTTATAGTTTGGTTCTAATCACCTTGTAATTGAAGGTGTTACTACCAATGGTTCTCAATATTCAAGATCAGAAATCACAAGTAGGCACTAGGATGTAAGTACATGCAAGTCAAGTGAGAGTTGTAATCAAGCTTCACATAGAGGCAGTGGGTGCACAAGTACATGTATGCCATGAGAGTTCTAATCAAGCTTCACATAGAGCACTCATAAAATTTTCTCAATTATCTCAAAGAGTCAACTCTTGGATTGCCCAAGTATGGAGTAATTATCCCATGACTCAATTATTGGGTCCTTGTGACCACATACATGACTATGCAAATGAACCTTTAAGATTTCTCTACTAAAAAAGATGCATTCCCATTCAAATTTAAGATGAATATTCAACTCCAAGGGTAGCTAATATCTCCAACTTGAGACATAAGCTAGAATAAGTAGAAAATTATGAAAGAGTACATTTTGGAAATTTTAGAGTGCAAGTTCCATCATTTATCCAAGTAGACATATTTAAATGAGTATAGACACACACTCTCCAACACATGTGTGTGTGTGTGTGTGTGTGTGTGTGTGTGTGTGTGTGTGTGTGTACATGCATACATACATACATATCCATATATGGCTCATCAAACTAAATCATAGAATCAAGCAGCTCATAGCTACGGAGCATCTAAAAGCTTTGATTTAAAGAATGCGAAATCTATTTTTCAAAGATAAGTTTTATGATTTGTGATGACCATTCAACATGATGTACAATGAGGGTATACAAGATGCATGGATATGCAACACTAGGTATGGATTAGGCTTTGGGGCACCCCCTGGGATGCCAACTCAATATGTAATATGTTACTACCCTCCTCCAAAATCTAGGGTATGGGGGGACAAGGTCCATATATAATATGAATGGATTTCCTTTAAAAGTTTCAAATATGCAAGGGAAAAATATGAAATTTTCATGGCCCCCCCTCCCACAAAATATAATGCATGTACCTTGAAATATATGCAAGATTTTAAGATTTGTACATATTTTTTATAATATGTGAGGCCCAAGGAAGGGGGTTCTTTTGGATGAGGGGGGGGTAAAACAAGAACTACACTAAAATATGAAAACCCATCTCCTTTCAAATTAATGTAACTTTTTCATGTGTCACCCAAATTTCAAGGTGTAAAGATATATTTGAAGCTCTTTTAGTGTAGAATACAATCATATTAATTTGAATAATTTATACTCATGGCATATTGTTAAATTCATCTCATACTCAAGATTTTGATAGGGTTTCTTACTTAAAGGGAGTTGGTGAGGCACCCCCTTACCATACATTGCAGGCAAATATATTTAATAAAGTATGCACATAAGAAAAAGACCATATTAATAGTAGTATTTTTTAAGAGGAACTCCACAACATAGGATACATAACTAACTTCCAAGTCAGAGTACTTGATTAGCTTGTTACCTCATTAAAAAATGGTAACCATCTTTGTTCAATATGCATTATTTTGGAGTCAAATTGGCATTAATTGATTCTCACAATTCAATTATGTTGGCATGCAAGTAGAAGACAAATTGATATGCTAGTTTCAATAACAAAGAAAGAAAAGCAAAAAATAAAAATATAAAACAAAACAAAGTGACCCTTTAAATTTAGATAGGCTTTATCCATAACGTTAAAACTTTGTTGATAGATTGTAACCAAGAACATGTCTATCGGAGTCAAATGTAATTTTATATTGAGTGAACCTTGACATTCTCAGTAGGAATCTTTGAAGGGTATTAATCCTTTCAATTTAGATAGGCTTTATAGATAACATTAAAACATTGTTGATAGATTGTAACCAAGCACATGTCAATCACATAATCAAATGTTCTTTACAATGAGCGAACCTTGATAATCTTGCCCAACATGCCCATTTCTTTGGAAGGTAGTGTACATAATTGACTACCCATGTATTGGCACTTTCAAGAAGGAAGTATCTTAAGATATGTCTTTATCAATTGTGGTGTTTGGAGAATGGGACATGTGCATTACACATCGAAGGCTCTTTCCTTGCATTAACAAATCGAAGGCATCATTGATTTGAGCGAATGGTAGCTCATGCGTTACAAAACCATCGACGTTCAACTCCTGCAACAATCATATATAAAACTAGTTATGCAACAAGTTGGCAATCCTTTGCCACCAAGTCAAGGTGACCCCAATGTTCTTATGATGTAAGCACAAGCATTCTTCTGATGCAAGCCTAGGAAAGGTGGCCCCAATGTTCTTATGATGCAAGCACAAGTGTTGTGATGGCAATGGAAATGAGGAAAGAAATTTAATCAAACTCAAAATGAGATGAAGTAGCACTACTACTTAATTGGGGCAACTTGATGTGTGGTGATATTTAAAGAGAGGATGCATGACAAATGGGACTTGGTGGTTGGATGATAGGCATTAAATGAGATTAAGAGGGCAAAACAATTATATAGCTAAAGAAATTAAGCAAACATCAAGTTTAAAGTTGCAACGAAATTCAAGAGATCCCCACTAGTGATCAATCAGTCACAAACATTCATAGGGTTCACATATAGGTTCCAAAAAACCCTCTGCTTTGGGGTGGGTGTTTAAAGACTACCCCCATGGGCATGCCCACTGATAATGGACACGCAAGATTACGTGCCCACATCTAGCCAGATGCATTTAATGCACCATAGGTGGGTTGTAGTTTGTAAACACCCTTAAGTGGTTGCTCCAGGAGGAAGCTGTGGCAGAAACCTAGTGGTAGGATCCTGGGTGGTGGCCATCGTTCGATGGGGTTGAGGAAGGCAGGTGCCCCTAGATAACCTTAAATAGGGTGTGTGAGTGGCTAGGTGTGTTTACTTTTTTATGGCTACTCCAAAGGCAGCCTAAGTGAGGAAAAGAAAGAGGGTACCCGGCTTTTAATGAAGTGTTTAACAAAAGCAACAAGACTAAGCCAATGTAACATTTTAAATGTCATTTAAAACATGAATGATCCTACTTGACCAAATACAAAGAGAAACTATGGAAGGCCCTTTGGACCAAAAAAACCCGATAATCCCTTAGAGTTTGTTCACACAAGAGAAGTGATTTGAGAGCCACCCTAGAGTGCTTAAATTTAAAGGTTGCAACACCCTTCAAAGGGGGGGGGGGTGCCCTTCCCAATAGGGAAATGAACCTTTAAAAGAATTGCCAAAGTCAATTGTTTTTTGAAAAGAAGTGGAAGATTACCTGTCAAAAATAGCTTAAACTACTCACGAGTAAAGTTCTCGTCTCGCGTGAACAGGATGAGACGATGGAAAGGTCAAAGCATCTACACAGACTCCGTTGCCGTCAACACAATCGCAAATGCAAAACATGTCGCAGACGCTCAAAAGAGACGCGATAAATCGCAGACTCGAGACAGGGAGAAAGATCGAGCAAAGCTTCCGGCGATCGAGAGCACGACAACAAACCAGCAAATTCAAACATGTTTCCGTCAGACGGCGCTGTAGCACATTGGAGAGATGGAGGCGATCGAGAGCACGACAACGAGCCAGCAAATTCAAACCAGTTTCCATCAGAGGCGGCGAAACTAGCGAACGAATTCGAACAGACTAGTCGCATCACACAAATACGTCAATGAGAGTTGGAGGAAGAGCCAGCAAATTAAGGACGGTCTGATCCGATGATTTTCTTACCCGATTAAATGGAACGGAATGTTTAAACTTTGCTTGATCCGGCGTTTGGTGAATACCTTGTTCATGTACATGTCTACCAGCGCCGGGACTTGAGTCCGGCCCTTGAACTCGCCGAACGTGGAGCCCTTGATTTCTCTGCCATCAAACAGCTTCATGGGGTTGAAACACAGCTGCTTTCCGCTCACGTCGATCCCCACCAGCACCGCTTTTCCCCATCCCTGCACAAATTTTCGTCATCCATATTGAATGTTGAGAAATATCGCACACCACATCGTCGTCAAGCAATCCGCTCCGTCTAGATTCGCCTAACATTTAATACTTCTCACCTCATGGGTGCTTTCAAACGCTGCTAACATCAGATCAGCGTTTCCCACGCATTCAAAACAGGAGTCTGCGCCCCCATCCGTCATCTCCTGCAAGACCTGCTTGCCGACAGTATCGAACGACTTTGGTCAGCGCTGAACTCCTATTTGCCTATTTACAGTCTAGCTGTATACACTATTCCAACTTTGAGAGAGTCTATGGCCTAGGTGACGCTATGTACTTCTGAGTGATCAGTGATTGTAGGGCCAAATGACAGATATATCTGTGACCGGATAAAACTTCTTTTACAACTTTAGACACAATCAACACACAGCCTTTCCAAAAGTTTCCGTAAACTGCTCCTTGGTTGGGGCTATCATGAAATTTTTCATCGGGAGTTTTCTGACAGCGCCACTTGCAAGCAATTCTCCTACGGACTGACATTCATGACTCGACATTTGAACGGATCGTCGTTCTTCCGTCTCGACAATTCAGAAACTAGATGGAAATGGATGGCCTAGCACTCAGCTGTCGGTTCCTTCCTCCGTCCCACAACCACATCATCCATCAAATCTTCATCAAGATATTTCCTGACCTGTTCTATGGGGGTGGCCGATTCACGAGGGTTGACAAACTCTGTCACGCCAAATTGTTTAGCTGCAAAAGTCGTGAGTCCCACAAGATCACATTTCATGTATTATCGTAGCTCCAGCCATCACGGTTCTATACAATATGGCCGTCAAGTATACAGTATACTTACCTATCTCAAACTTCTTCGGGTTTATATCCACTCCAATAATGCGCGAGGCACCGGCTATCCTGGCACCTTCCGCAACCTTCATGAGTGTCAAACATTCAGTAAGGGTCAAGAACTTTGTGGTACTGCAGTGGACTCTGAAGGGATTTGCTTTCAAAACGGCTAAAGAAAAGGAAGAAATCCCCGAATCGAAACCCTCTGGATTCAGGAGAGAGAGTGTCAGGGACATTAATGTTGTGCTTACCGCCAGGCCTACAGCTCCCAACCCGAACACAACGACAGTTGATCCAGCTTCGACCTTAGCTGCATTCCACGCGGCTCCAATTCCTACGAACACCTTTGTAATTCATTAGTTTGGCTATAAATCGCAACGGTTACTGAATTCCACACCTTTCATGAATTATAAGTACCTGTTGGGACGCCACAAGCAAAGAGGCAAATCCTGTCCATTGGAGCTTTCGGATCGACCTTTGCCACGCAACCAGCCTCCACTACTGTGTATTCGCTGAAACTAGAGACATTCAAAAAATGATAGATTGGCTTTCCTTTGATCGAAAATCGGCTTCGTTGGTCCCCAAGCATTACTCCTCGGAAGGCGTTCACTTTCAGCGTTGCACACAAATTGGTTTTATCGGACTTGCACTGCCTGCAATCTCCACATTCTCCTGTGAATAAAGGTACTACATGGTCTCCTTGCTTCACATCTGTTACGCCTTCACCAACGCTCTCTACTATTCTGCAAACAAAAAGTCAAAGTGGGAATCTGCATAGCACAAGCTGCAACGTCCGACGTGCGGTCACGATGGAAAGAGGCTTCAACATGTTTCGAGCCTTACCCTGACGCCTCGTGGCCGAAAATACGAGGAAACAAGTCGACTAGAGCCTGCAGTTAGCAAAACCTCCATATGAAACATCCTCCGCTCTTTCACTTAAATCCTCTTGAAATTGATACAACTCAAATCATGTCGAGTACCTCAGCTTCCCAAAAGAAGATATCGCTGTGGCAGAGGGATGTGTGGGTTATTTTTAAGCGGACCTCTCCTGCCTGTGGCGGATCGACTTGCACGTCTTCGATCACAAGAGGCTGTTTGGGTTTCCAGGCAACAGCAGCTGGAGCAACCGCAGGAAAGTATGTCAGTAGCAAAAATGAATGGCAAGCTACGAGCTATATACCTTCCTATTCATAGCCTGAGCACAGGTTTACGGAAGAAAACGCAAGGTTGCAAACCCCTTGACAGGGGGTACCACAGAGTACCCTCAGAAAGGCAAGGAACTGATCAGGGAGGGTGCGAACCTTTACAAGTGATGACATGCCCAACGGTGGAGGAAGGCAAAGCAACCGAATCGGTACTACCCATGATTCTGATATGTGAGGGCAGGATGAATTGGAGAATTCCAGATATGGATGGGGGAGGCTCGTGCTGCAGCTTGAGGAAATGAGAGGACAGAGGAGAAGAGCTGGAAAACAAGACTTGTTCTGCAGCTTTAAGAGGAGATGAGAGAAGCTCGAACTTACTCTAACTCTTGTAGACTTTTTATCCACACTTCACAGTCATTTGGACTCTCTTGGATTCTCCACCATAATTCAGCTCATTTGTCTCCTATGGTGTCACACTTGGATCCACACTTCAAGGTCCCCCATATTTAACTTAATGTCGGGTGAATGGGTCCATGATTCAAGTCAAAGCAAGGTCTTTGTCAATTGTTACCCTTCAAAGTCTAGAAAGTATCCACCCCTAACGGTGTCTCCTCCCTTTTTTTTTGAATTAATCCTTCTCTAAAATCCAATTATTTTTTCTCATTCCCTCCTCCGCTCCCTCCTTCGTGCTTCCCTCCTCTGCTTCCTCCTTCCTCTCTACCTCCTCCCTCAGCTCCCCTTCCCGCATTCCTCTCTCTCAACCCCCCTTCCCTCGCTCCTCTCCCTGCGCTCACCCACAGCTTCCCCTTCTCCTCCCTCCCTCCTCCCCCTCTTATTTCTCCCACTCCTCTCCCCTCCCCCTGCCTTCTGCTTATCACCTTCTCTTCCTCCTCCTCTTGGAGAGGCCTTCACAACCCCCTTGCCTGCACTCTACTGCCCCCCCTCCTCCTTTTATGCCCAAGGCAGCAGAACCTTTTGGATTCGGAGGCTTCTAGAAGAAGCCACTAACCTGATGCGCCACTGCCACAATCAATTGGTCACGGGCCCCTCAATTAAATTGAGAGCTTACCTTAATTGTCCATTACCCCCAAAACAAAGAGAAATTAATTAATAGAGCGAGTTTTTCTCGCTGGGGGGCCATATTGTAGAAAGTAGAAATAGAACTACTTACTTACCCGTATTAATGGTCCACGCTAGTCTTGGAATCTTCACCTGAGTTGGGCCTTGAGTAGCTTGCCCCTCTTAAGAAAGGGGATGAAATTTTGGAGTCAAGATCATACGAGATGATTGCTAAGGTCATGGTTAGTTTAAGCCTAACTAAGTTTAAGTCAAATTTTTTGGAGCCTGAGCATTAATTGACATTGGGGTTTGTTCTTGATTTTGCCCCCTTCTAGCACCTATCCTTCTTGCCACTCTTCGCCAATTTGTAAGCCTCTTTGACTATGAGCGTGTAGGAAGTAAAGCCCATAAATTATCTCTAATGAAACCTTCACCCTCTCTCGTGAATTCCCATCCAAACGTAATTGTTGGTTTTTTTTGCTTATGCCCTTGATAGGTTAAAATCATATGCACCTTCCTCAGCAAGGGGACATTGAGAATCATGAAGTAGGTTCTCACACTAACCTATGTGTTACTTGTAGCTAGAGGACTTTATAAGGTGGGGAAAAAGCCTTGGCAATTCATTTGATACTTCTTAATTCATTTCCATAAAAATTTCATTAGTTCACCTACTATAGACAACTCTTTTACATACAGCTCAATGTTATATTAGTAAACTACAGATGATAGCTCCATGTTCAATAAACTGCATATGTGAGAAACTTGCAAGTGGAATAATTCCAAACCTAGACTTATCACAAACAAAATGTGAAGGAGTTTAATGAGCACATTTTGGGCTTACATAAAGTGAAGTCGTTAAACTACATATACGACAAACCGTATGCAAGTGGAATAGTTCCAATCCTAGACTTATTATAAACGTCATGTGAAGTAGTTTCAAAACTCTGATGGAACTCCATACCACTAGATGTCTTGATTTTACATGTGAGATAATTCCTTCACAATCCCATCATCCAAAAAACTTATTGTACATTGGGCCACTAAAAAGTGTAATGAGTGAGTAAAATATTTGCCTAGCTTTCTTATATCCACATGATTTATGATGGGCACTAAAAAGTTTTATTTTTGAATAACCAAATCCAAACAAAAGTAGGGCCTATCAAATTTAGAATAGAAATACTAATTCAATTCAAAAGATTAGGTGGTTGACACATCGAGTGAAGTGCTCAATGCTAGATACCACAATTGCATATTCAAAGATTGATATCGTAATAATATCTAGCATTGTCTTATGTGGGATGTTTTATCATTTGAATATCATTCAAAGATCATGACAAAGTATTAGAATAGGCATATGGATGGGCAATGAGGCTCCTTATCAAAATTTCACGTGGAAGCATGGCTCACGAAATAGGGATAAATTAGTAAGTTGTCATATCATCTTTCACATATCCTTATGTTGGCAAGGTAGCCATTGCACACCAAACCACTCTTTTTAAATAGGGAACAACCTACCTAATTGTCGTATCGTCAAACACGCTTCTGTCATATGTAGTCATTGATGATTTGTCATGAAAAATTACTATATGGGCACAAAAAATGCCAATTGAAGATAGTCTTGTGAAGTCAAGCTTTTTGTTTGAACATTATGCTTCTTTATTTTCATTAAGCTTAAATTTTAGGATCTAGACATTCATTTGTGCTATGTATAAATCTCAAGGGAACTATTTTATATATGGTTAATTTGTGCTATCTATAAATCTCAAGTGAACTAATTTTAAGAAAGGGTGAAGAATTCCAAGCTACAAGATTAGACAAGGTCTATGCCTCAAAGAAAGGATGGTGGCTAAGAAGTCCCATGCATGGTGAAGTCCTCGGCACTGGCGTCTCTGATCATGTGCCATTGATTTGGTCCTTTAGCATGCCAATGGCGGTAGGGAGGTCATTGGACATTCCTTTCAAATTTAAGAAATGTCACTTAGAATATAAAAAGTTATGTAGAGAGATCATGCAGTTCGGTCATTGTTTGCTTGGGTGCCAACTTAATATATATTATGTTACTACCCTCATCCAAAGTCTAGGATATGTGAGGACAAGGTCCATCTATAATATGCATGCAGTTCCTACAAAGGTTTTAAATATGCAAGGGAAAAATATGAGAATCTTCAGTCCTCCCTACCACAAAGCATAAGGTTTATTCCTTTCGACCTATCTTCTGGGTTTTATTCACAAAGGCAAAGGATGACCCACAACTTAAGAGGGGGAAATCCGTGATATGTAGAGGATCATAAGTTGTACTCATTGTACATGCTTCCGCTATGTAGTCACTGTGCTCACATACGCACATACTACTCTGATTTCTTTCAGTTTTCTTTTCAGTTTTGGATGCTATCATATGCACCAAATGAAATCCACAAACTTGTCTTGTACATGCACCCTCTACTAACACCTATTTCATTAATTTTGGACTTTTTCTGTTGTTTTTGGATGAAGCCCAAAAATCCTTCCCAAATGAAAAGTTTACTTTGTGAAAATATCATTCCCAAATTAAAATTTTACTTTCTGAAAATAGTCTTCCCAAATCAAAAGTTCACTTTGTGGCATTATCATATTCACATAAAAATCTTATTTTTTCAATCTATACTTTTGTACCAACATGCAAGAATTTAAAATAATCCTATTTTAGAAATTCTAGCTATACATAAGTTATTTGTTAATTTAATTATTTTTAATATTTTTCCTTGACGTGATAAATTTATAAATCCATGAAAGGAGACTTAAATATTTCATATAAATAACATTGTCACTCGCAATATGCACAAATTTTTAAAACTTTTAATAAATAGAAAAAAGGCATGATGCCATAAGACCCAAGTTTTGTATTGAACCAAAGAATTATAATAGCAATTATAGCTATCATTATATGTCTACATTGAGAGACATTGCTCTCAGCTGGAGTCTTTGTATAAAATGATATAGATTGAACATATGATTACAATTTAAATTGTTGCTCTTAAAGAGTCTCAATTCGTGCCATCTGCATAATTTGACTCCCCATTGTCTTATTGCTCAATGTAACAGTCCCTTGCCAAGTGCCATCTGCATTAACTCCCACTTGTCTTGCCAAGCCTTGCCCCTTGGGTGCATTGACTCCCATTGTCGTATTGCTCAATGTGACAGTCCCTTGCCAGGTGCCATCTGCATTAACTCCCTATTGTCTTGCTAAGCCTTGACCCTTGGGTGACATCCAGTGCATATTTTGACTCTCATTTGACATAGGAGTTGATGACTCTGATTATAATTATCAATTGGCTTCTTACCTAGTACCCAAATAAAATCCTTCAATGGACTTCAATACAAAGCTTTAATCATGGACATTCTTCATTTGTGATGTCTCCTTCTACTTCCTCCATGGCGAGCATCCTTAAAAATTTATGTATATGCAAAATACTTTGCTGTAGTATTTTTATTTTTCCTTCTACCTCATATCCCATGCGCTTCTTTGATTTCTTTGCCCTTGAATGCCAAGACACTATGATTGTCTTCGTCGAAACTTGTGAGACCGCTTCATCATTTGGGACCCACTCCTTCATTATACAATTAGTATACAATGTGTTGTTATCCATATTCTCCTTCGTGCCCTTTGGCTCATACCATACCGCTGTAAATGTTGTAGCTCTCCCTTGATCATCTCTTTGCACATCAACTACTTTTGCAACCCAAAACTTCACATTCTCATATTCATCATCCGATGGCCGAACCACAACAAAACAATCGACCTCTATATCTACTTGTGGCATAAACTCTCTCTTCTTCGGTCCACAATATGGATGTGGGAGTAATGATACAAATTCATTTTCAAAGACTGGAGCTGGGTGCAAATCATTATGAACATCTGGCCAAAACATATTGCATTCTTCCTTGACATCCTTTGAGCCTCGCATTCTCTCAAGGTCCTTTATTAATTTTCGTGTCTTGTTAATTACAGTGGTAGTGTGTTCTCTCCAAGTAGGCTTCGAATCAGGATATCTCCGGAGCATTTCCTCTTTGTATGTAATAAATGCTTTTAATCCTTCTATTTCACAGTTAGACCTCTCATTGAATTCTTGTATAGGAGCCCATGTTGGATACCTTTCCTTGCTGGGAATTGAAGTTAAGAGACTGTAAAGTTCTTCAGGTTCCCATTTTGTATCATGAGAATACTGTTGCCATTGCATTACGGGTTTTTCATCTTTTTAAAAAAAATGAAAGTAGTGTGGATTGGTATGACCTGTCAATGCATCACCACCTGTTTGTATGAAAGGTAGAATGAAGCTCTTCCAATCATACATTCTTTCGAGCCTCTCACATACTGTACTTTCCTTACGACCACCAACTTGCCTGCCACATCTTCTTACCAAGTCATCTATTGTCTCCACATCCTTGCATTTAAGCTCTCTTGAGACTATGCTAAAAACCTGATTGATATCCTCATGTGTATGCCCAACATACAAAAATCCACATTCGACCTTGTTGAAGATTCGATGAGCAACTAGCATGGAGTAGAATGCAAACATGAGTGCATTTTTATTTTCTCACCAGCAATTATCAGCTTGTATTCTCAAAGTCGATGGTAGGCGACCTTTTTCTGCATGTACATTGCGAATTGCCTTCATAATAGATGTTATAACTTGATTTCTATCATGTAGATGCAAGGAATCAATCCATATATCTGCAAAGAACTTATTTCCATGCACTAACACTCCACATAGATGTGTCTTTAGAAAGTGCTTTCCTTGTAATTTAGGTGGAGTGGCAACAAAATGAGGCAATGTTGTTGTATTCTGATCCATGCCATCTACAATAAGGCACATGTAGTCATCAGGATGTGAAATAGCTTGCTCCTTCCAAAATGCATATTTTTGTCTGGAATGTCGAACAAAGTCATGATGAGATTTTTGGTTTTTTTTGTATAATTCCCTTTGATTTGACATGTTGCACTCTCAATCGCTCGCTTTAAATCATCACAGTGATTGCACTTTGACATTTTTTACCTCCTTGGGATTTTAACATATCCAAATTTCTTCTTCCAAAGAGTATACAAAGTATGAGAAGAAGCTACGGCATCCCCTCTTTGCCTTTGCTTTTCTGCAATAGAGTCAAATACTTCGAGCTTTGTCAAGCCCATTGGAAGGTGCATTTCGATGATCACATCACCGTTAGGGAGTTTGGTAGATATATGGGATTGAGGTAAAGCATTTTTATGTATGAAGTCTTGCAAAATTGTTGCTGCCTTGACAATTGAGATTCTTGATTTGGACCTTCCTCTATTACCGTGAATGCTAAATTTGTTGCCACCCTTTGGCTTGGTGACTAAATCCCAATATGTACCATGGGATAATCCAGTAATATTGCGATATGCCTTATTGAAAATCTTTTTTCCATTTACGAGAGGTTTTACCTTTCGTCTTGAACTTAGCCTTTTATTGCCATTCTGAAGAAAGCAAGAGAGACTTGTGAGAAGGTATTCATTTCTTTCACTTCCTCTTCTTTGCCACACATGTCCTCTACATTCCCTGATGTCTGCAAGATCAATGAAGCGCATACATCTTTGCTTGCAACATAGATATCCCAATGCATTTAACATGTTCTCCTCGTTCATTACTCTCTTCCTCTTTGGCTGCTATTGTGGATCTGCTTGGATTCGCTTTCTCTTCATGCATATGTATGACTGTTTTTGTTCCTCGTGCACGTTGTTATCTGTATTTATGCACTTCTTCTCCTCATATTTGTTTGTAACCAAGCATCCATGATTGGTCATTGCATCCTTGGCCATATCACAATCAAAGTTAAATACTGAATAATCCTCTGTTGATCTCATCCTCGTTTTTAACATACTCTTAGGACCATTCAATGAATTCAATATTCTATGAGAGTATTGAGAACCTTGAAACTCTTCCACTCCTGAGAGAACATCGCTCATTGGGACATCTTGCATGGCTTTCACAAATCCACAAGCTTGATTGACACCAGGTTTGTTAATATGCATGAACTCATCCACACTTGATAAGACATCACTATTGAAACCTTTTCCCTTCTCACTGTGCAAGAATTCATCCACCCCAGATAAGGCTTCGCTTCTAAAATCATTTTGTTTCTCGGAACCAATGAACTCATCCACTCTATATAAGATGTCACTTCTATAATTGAGTACATTGAAATTATCCACATTTGAAGTGATAGAGCATGGCACATGGGCACGCTTTGTAGGTCCTTTGATATTGTAGTATACCTTGTCTTTATCATTGAAAACCAGGTGCCTCTTTCTCATGTCTAGAAATTGCATGCTCTATCTCATATTCTTGCCTACCTCATAGTAGGGATCACATAAGGATGTTATGTTATCAACCATACCATCATTAGTGACTTTTAGAATCCTCATATGTGCAAATGACCATTGCTCCACTTGTTCAAATCCCAATACTTCACCTTCTGCTACAGTCTTATTTGCAAATGATCTCATTTGTAAAATGTCCCCTATAGTAAGGTCCAAGGTGGTGCACTTTATATTCTTGATAATGTCTATTGCATAAGTCTCATCTTTGTCCCATGCTATAAATGATTTGTTGGATGTATTGTAGGGCATAACATCTCCAAGTGTTTCCATATCTCCACATTTATACTTTAGCTCAACATGTGTGCTAAGAATCTTTGATACAGTAACTACCACCTTATCTTCGCCAAGTCTTTAAAAGTGGCAAACTGAATTGGGATCACTATCATGGATTGTAGCAAATGCAACTACTTCTCTTTTGCTACATAAAATCACATCCATCGCTGGAACAAAATCTATAGCCATCTCCTTTGTGAGAGTCCTTTGCAAGCAAGCTGCAGTCGCAACAATTACATAAATATTAGTCTCTTTTTAATAATCTACTCATTTGTTACAATTTTTAATTAGTACTTAATTTGTTGGTGGGAGAAGTTACCCGATCAAGTACTCATCAAATGGACATGCCACTTTGCATGCAACTCAATAACACCTACATTGAGGTGTGTGCAAAGTATTGTGCCCATCATCTATGCTTTGTATGGTATATCATGCATTAAACACCATTTGTGCCTCAGTGTCATACACAACCATAAAAAACACGGTCCTAGGTGTGTTATTCAAACAAGTACTTATCGAATGAGGGCTCCACTTTGCACACAAGTCAAATATGCTTTGCATGGTCGATCACGCATTATACACCATTTTCCCCCTAATAATATGCACACCCGGAAAAAAACACGACCTTAGGTGTGTTATATGACCAAGTACTTATCGGATGGGTGTGCCTCTTTGAAAACAAGTCAATACCACTAAGATTGAGGCATAGGAAAATTATTGTGCCCATCCGATATGCTTTGCATGATCGATCAAGCATTAAATACCATTTTTGCCTTAGTGTCATGCACATCCGTAAAAAAACATGCTACTAGTTATGTTATCCGATCAAGTACTTATGGGATGGGCATGCCACTTTGCATGTAAGTCCATCCCACCTAGCTTAAGGTGTGTGCAAAGTATTGTACCCATCGGATATGCTTTGCATTGTCGATCAAGCATAAAATACCATTTATGCCTTAGTGTCATGCACAACCATAAAAAAGCACGGTCCTAGGTGTGTTATTCAAACAAGTACTTCTCAGATGGGGGCTCCACTTTGTATGCAAGTCCATTTCAACTAGGTTGAGGTGCCTGCAAAGTATTGTGACCATCATATGTGCTTCCCATGTCGATCACGCATTATACATCGTTTTTTCCCTAGTGATATGCACATCCGTAAAAAAGCATGCCCTTAGGTGTGTTATCTGACCAAGTACTTATCGGATCGGTGTGCCTCTTTGAGAACATGTCAATACCACCTAGGTTGAGGCATAGGAAAAGTATTGTGTCCATCGGATATCCTTTGCATTGTCGATCGAGCATTATATACCATTTTTTCTCTAGTGTCATGCAAAAACACGCTGCTAGGTGCGTGCAAAGTATTGTGACCATCGGATATTCTTTGCATGGTCAATCATGCATTATACAATGTTTTTCTTGTAGTGATATGCACATCCGCAAAAAAACACGCCCTTAGGTATGTTATTTGACCAAGTACTTATCAGATGGGTGTGCCTCTTTGAAAACATGTCAATACCACCTATGTTGAGGTGTAGGAAAAGTATTGTGCCCATCGGATATGCTTTGCATGGTCGATCGAGCATTAATTATCATTTTTGCCTTAGTGTCATGCACATCCATAAAAAACCATGCTGCTAGGTATGTTATCCGATCAAGTACTTATGGGATGGGAAGCCACTTTGCATGTAAGTCAATTCCACCTAATTTAAGGTGTGTGCAAATTGTTATGCCCATCGGATATGCTTTTCATTGTTGATCAAGCATAAAACACCGTTTTTGCCTTAGTGTAATGCACAACCATAAAAAAACACGGTCCTAGGTGTGTTATTCAAACAAGTACTTATCAGATGGGGGCTCCACTTTGCACCCAAGTCTGTTTCAACTAGATTGAGGTGCGTGCAAAGTATTGTGACCATCAGATATGCTTTGCATGGTCGATCATGCATTATACAACGTTTTTCCTGTGGTGATATGCACATCCGCAAAAAAACACGCCCTTAGGTATGTTATCTCACCAAGTACTTATCCGATGGGTGTCCCTCTTTGAAAACATGTCAATACCACCTAGGTTGAGGCATATGAAAAGTATTGTGCCCATCGAATATGCTTTGCATGGTCGATCAAGCATTAATTACCATTTTTGCCTTAGTATCATGCACATCCATAAAAAACACGCTGCTAGGTATGTTATCCGATCAAGTACTTATGGGATGGGAATGCCACTTTGCATGTAAGTCTATTCCACCTAGTTTAAGGTATGTGCAAAGTGTTATGCCCATCGGATATGCTTTGCATTGTCGATCAAGCATAAAACACCGTTTTTGCCTTAGTGGATGCACAACCAAAAAAAAACACAGTCCTAGGTGTGTTATTCAAACAAGAACTTATTGGATGGGGGCTCCACTTTTTACGCAAGTCTCTTTGAACTAGATTGAGGTGTGTGCAAAGTATTGTGACCATCGGATATGCTTTGCATGGTCGATCACACATTATACACTATTTTTCCCGTAGTGATATGCACATCCGTAAAAAAACATGCTCTTAGGTGTGTTATCTAACCAAGTACTTATCGGATGGGTGTGCCTCTTTTAAAACATGACAATACCACCTAGGTTAAGGCATGGGAAAATTATTGTGCCCATCGGATATGCTTTGCATGGTCGATCAAGCATTAAACACCATTTTTGCCTTAGTGTCATGCACATCCAGTAAAAAACATGCTACTAGGTATGTTATCCGATTAAATACTTATGGGATGGGCATGCCACTTTGCATGTAAGTCAATTCCACCTATTTTAAGGTGTGTGCAAAGTGTTATGCCCATCAGATATGCTTTGCATTGTCGATCAAGCATAAAACACCATTTTTTCTCTAGTGTAATGCACAACCATAAAAAAACACGGTCCTAGGTGTGTTATTCAAACCACTACTATCGGATGGGGGCTCCACTTTGCACACAAGTCTCTTTCAACTAGGTTGAGGTGCGTGCAAAGTATTGTGACCATTGGACATGCTTTGCATGGTCGATCACGCATTATACACCGTTTTTTCCCTAGTAATATGCAGATTTGCAAAAAAACATGCCCTTAGGTGTGTTATCTGACCAAGTACTTATCGAATGGGTGTGCATCTTTGAAAACATGTCAATGCCACCTAGGTTGAGGTATAGGAAAAGTATTTTTCCCATCGGATATGCGTTGCATGGTCGATCGAGCATTAAATAACATTTTTGCCTTTGTGTCATGCACATCCATAAAAAAATGCACTGCTAGGTATGTTATCCGATCAAGTACTTATGGGATGGGCATGCCACTTTGCATGTAATTCAATTCCACCTAGTTTAAGGTTTGTGCAAATTATTGTACCCATCGGATATCCTTTGCATTGTCGATCAAGCATGAAACACCGTTTTTGCCTTAGTGTCATGCACAACCATAAAAAAACACGGTCCTAGGCATGTTATTCAAACAAGTACTTGTCAGATGGGGGCTCCACTTTGCATGCAAGTCCGTTTCAACTAGGTTGAGGTGCGTGCAAGGTTATTTGACCATCGGATATGCTTTGCATGGTCGATCACGCATTATACACCGTTTTTTCCCTAGTGATATGCACATCCGTAAAAAAACACACCCTTAGGTGTGTTATCCAACCAAGTACTTATCTGATGGGTGTGCCTCTTTGAGAACATGTCAATACCACCTAGGTTGAGGCATCAGAAAAGTATTGTGCCCATCAAATATCCTTTGCATTGTCGATCGAGCATCAAATACCATTTTTGCTCTAGTGTCATGCACATCCGTAAAAAAACACGCTGCTAGGTATGTTATCCGATCAAGTACTTATGGGATGGGTGTGCCACTTTTCATGTAAGTTAATTCCACCTAGTTAAAGGTTTGTGCAAAGTATTGTGCCCATCGGATATGCTTTGCATTGTCGATCAAGCATAAAACACCGTTTTTGCCTTAGTGTCATGCACCTCCGTAAAAAAGCACGCTGCTAGGTATATTAGTCGAGCAAGTACTTATGGGATGGGCACTCCACTTTGCATGCAAGTCCATTTCAACTAGGTTGAGGTGTGTGCAAAGTATTGTGACCATCGGATATGCTTTGCATGGTCGATCACGCATTATCCACTGTTTTTCCCGTAGTGATATGCACATCCTCAAAAAAACACGCCCTTAGGTATGTTATCTAACCAAATACTTATCGGATGGGTGCGCCCCTTTGAGAACATTTCAATACCACCTAGGTTGAGGCATAGGAAAAGTCTTGTGCCCATCGGATATCCTTTGCATACTCAATCGAGCATTAATTACTATTTTTGCTCTAGTGTCATGCACATCCGTAAAAAAACACGCTGCTAGGTATGTTATCCAATCAAGTACTTATGGGATGGGTGTGCCACTTTGCATGTAAGTCAATTCCACCTAGTTAAAGGTGTGTGAAAAGTATTGTTCCCATCGGATATGCTTTGCATTGTCGATCAAGCATAAAACACCATTTTTGCCTTAGTGTCATGCACATCCGTAAAAAAACACGCTGCTAGGTATGTTATCCGATTAAGTACTTATGGGATGGGCATGCCACTTTGCATGTAAGTCAATTCCACCTATTTGAAGGTGTGTGCAACGTGTTATGACCATCGGATATGCTTTTCATTGTCGATCAAGCATAAAACACCATTTTTGCTCTAGTGTAATGCACAACCATAAAAAAACACGGTCCTAGGTGTGTTATTTAAACAAGTACTTATCAGATGGGGGATCCACTTTGCACACAAGTATCTTTCAACTAGTTTGAGGTGCGTGCAAAGTTTTGTGACCATTGGATATGCTTTGCATGGTCTATCATGCATTATACACCGTTTTTCCCCTAGTGATATGCTCATCCTCAAAAAAACATGCCCTTAGGTGTGTTATCTGACCAAGTACTTATTGGATGGGTGCGCTTGTTTGAAAACATGTCAATACCACCTAGTTTGAGGTGTAGGAAAAGTATTGTTCCTATCGGATATGCTTTGCATGGTCGATCGAACATTAAATACCATTTTTGCCTTGGTATCATGCACATCCATTAAAAAACACGATGCTAGGTATGTTATCCTATCACCACATAGTTTAAGGTGTGTGCAAAGTATTATGCCCATCGGATATGCTTTGCAATGTAGATCAAGCATAAAACACCATTTTTGCTTTAGTGTAATGCACAACCATAAAAAAACACGATCCTAGGTGTGTTATTCAAACAAGTACTTATCAGATGGGGGCTCCACTTTGCACGCAAGTATCTTTCAACTAGTTTGAGGTGTGTGCAAAGTATTGTGACCATTGGATATGCTTTACATGGTCGATCACGCATTATACACCATTTTTCCCCTAGTGATATGCACATCTGCAAAAAAACACGCCCTTAGGTGTGTTATCTGACCAAGTACTTATCGGATGGGTGTGCCTATTTGAAAACATGTCAATACCACCTAGTTTGAGGTGTAGGAAAATTATTATGCCCATCAGATATGCTTTGCATGGTTGATCGAGCATTAAATACCATTTTTGCCTTGGTGTCATGCACATCCGAAAAAAAACACGCTGCTAGGTATGTTATCCAATCAAGTACTTATGGGATGGGCATGCCACCTTGCATGTAAGTCAATTCCACCTAGTTTAAGGTGTGTGCAAAGTATTGTACTCATCAGATATTCTTTGCATTGTCGATCAAGCATAAAACACCGTTTTTGCCTTAGTGTCATGCACAACCATAAAAAAACACGGTCCTAGGTGTGTTATTCAAACAAGTACTTCTCAGATGGGGGCTTCACTTTGCATGCAAGTCTGTTTCAACTAGTTTGAGGAGCGTGCAAGGTTATTTGACCATCGGATAGGGTTTGCATGGTCGATCATGCATTATACACCATTTTTCCCCTAGTGATATGCACATCCGTTAAAAAATACGCCCTTAGGTGTGTTATCCAACCAAGTACTTATCTGATCGGTGTGCCTCTTTGAGAACATGTCAATACCACCTTGGTTGAGGCACAGGAAAAGTATTGTGCCCATCAGATATCCCTTGCATTATTGATCGAGCATTAAATACCATTTTTGCTCTAGTGTCATGCACATCTGTAAAAAAACACGCTGCTAGGTATGTTATCCGATCAAGTACTTATGGGATGGGCATGCCACTTTGCATGTAAGTTCATTCCACCTAGTTGAAGGTGTGTACAAAGTATTGTGCCGATCAGATATGCTTTGCATGGTCGATCAAGCATAAAAGTCCGTTTTTGCCTTAGTGTCATGCACAACCTTAAAAAAACATGGTCCTAGGTGTGTTATTCAAACAAGTACTTCTCAGATGGGGGTTTCACTTTCCATGAAAGTCTGTTTCAACTAGGTTAAGGTTCATGCAAAGTATTGCAACCATCAGATATGCTTTGCATGGTCGATCACGCATTATCCACCATTTTTACCATAGTGATATGCACATCCGTAAAAAAACACAACCTTAGGTATGTTATCTGACCAAGTACTTATCGGATGGGTGTGCCTCTTTGAGAACATTTCAATACCACCTAGGTTGAGGTGTAGGAATAGTTTTGTGTCCATCAGATATGCTTTGCATGATCGATCGAGCATTAAATACTATTTTTGCTCTAGTGTCATGCACATCCGAAAAAAAACACGCTGCTAGGTATGTTATCCGATCAAGTACTTATGGGATGGGCGTGCCACTTTGCATGTAAGTCAGTTCCACCTAGTTGAAGGTGTGTGCAAAGTATTGTTCCCATTGGATATGCTTTGCATTGTCGATCAAGCATAAAACACCATTTTTGCCTTAGTGTCATGCACAACCATAAAAAAACACGGTCCTAGGTGTGTTATTCAAACAAGTACTTATCGGATGGGGGCTCCACTTTGCACGCAAGTCTGTTTCAACTAGGTTGAGGTGTGTGTAAAGTACTGTCACAATTGGATATGCTTCGCATGGTCGATCACGCATGATACAATGTTTTTCCTGTAGTGATGCACATCCGCAAAAAAACACGCCCTTAGGTATGTTATCTGACCAAGTACTTATCGGATGGGTGTGCCTCTTTGAAAACATGCCAATACCACCTAGGTTAAGGCATAGGAAAAGTATTGTGCCCATCGGATATGCTTTGCATGGTTGATCGAGCATTAAATACCATTTTTGCCTTAGTGTCATGCACATCTGTAAAAAAACACGCTGCTAGGTGTGTTATTCAATCAAGTACTTATGCAATGGGAATGCCACTTTGCATGTAATTCAATTCCACCTAGTTTAAGGTGTGTGCAAAGTGTTATGCCCATCGGATATTCTTTGCATTGTCGATCAAGCATAAAACACCGTTTTTGCCTTAATGTCATGCACAACCATTAAAAAACATGGTCCTAGGTGTGTTATTCAAACAAGTACTTCTCAGATGGGGGCTCCACTTTGCACACAAGTCTGTTTCAACTAGGTTGAGGTTTGTGGAAAGTATTGTGACCATCGGATATGCTTTGCCCGGTCGATCACGCATTATCCACCGTTTTTCCCATAGTGATATGCACATCCACAAAAAAACACGCCCTTAGGTATGTTATCTGACCAAGTACTTATCGGATGGGTGTGCCTCTTTGAGAACATTTCAATACCACCTAGGTTGAGGTGTAGGAAAAGTATTGTGCCCATCGGATATCGTTTGCATGGTCGATCGAGCATTAAATACTACTTTTGCTCTAGTGTCATGCACATCCATTAAAAAACATGCTGCTAGGTATGTTATCCGATCAAGTACTTATGGGATGGGTGCTCCACTTTGCATAAGTCAATTTCACCTAGTTTAAGGTGTGTGAAAAGTATTATGCCCATCGGATATGCTTTGCATTGTTGATCAAGCATAAAACACCGTTTTTGCCTTAGTGTCATGCACATCCGGAAAAAAACATGCTGCTAGGTCTGTTATTCGATCAAGTACTTATGGGATGAGCACTCCACTTTGTACGCAAGTCCGTTTCAACTAGGTTGAGGTGCATGCAAAGTATTGTGACCATCAGATATGCTTTGCATGGTCGATCACGCATTATCCACCATTTTTGCCGTAGTGATATGCACGTCCGTAAAAAAACAGGCCCTTAGGTATGTTATCTGACCAAGTACTTATTAGATGGGTATGCCTCTTTGAGAACATTTCAATACCACCTAGGTGAGGCATAG
>NC_141609.1:10672758-10715258 GCF_047967505.1 Dipteris shenzhenensis | reverse complement strand
AATTTAATAAAATAGAATGTAGTTGTGGGGGGTAGTAAATCATAAATCCTAAAATAATCGACGAGGGGCAATCAACACCCATCTCAAGATTCCTTTATTTTATGTTTAAGAAATAACAAGGGGGGTAGTTCACACCCTCAATAGAGACATTCCAAACATCAGTACCAAAGGTCGATTTTCCATGCTTTTATCCCCATAAGAAGAGTTAATAATTAATCGATTGCTTACATATATATATATATATATGAAGAGCCAAACATATAAAACTAAAATCAAATATATCACTAACAATGAATAAAATGAACCAAAGGAAAAAATGATATTTATATACACATACATATATATATATATACATATATATATACATACATATATATATATATATATATACATATATATATACATACATATATATATATATATACATATATATATACATACATATATATATATATATATATATATATATAAAATGGAGGGTCCTAAGAAAATCTATAGAAGCACTATCTATATTAAATTAAAGGGACAAACGGAAGACATAAGAGAAATAGAAATAAGGAAAACCAAAAACTAGAAGAGGAAAAAAGAGAAAGACCTATGTATATCAATAGACATACATACATACATACATACATACATACATACATACATATATATATATATATATATATCCTAAAGAAATAACCAATGCTTCGTGACAAGTAACATGTGAAGCCACACATGTTGTTGAAGCAACCAAGAGTAAAGAAGCTAGTGAGAATTAACTAATGTGTGAGTGTGAGCGTGTGTGTTAGGACCATAGTAACAGAGTGGTCCAAAAGAGCACGTAGCTTGAAGTACCATGCAGGTTTGTTGTAAAGGCAAAGTGACTCTACCAAGGGCTAGCACACATAAACAAACATCTCAGACCGTAAAACAATGTGGCAATCATCGGGCTACAAGAGAAAAGCAAGAGCTTGGGTGCCAGTAAGAGCAAAAGCAACAATGCGAGCAAGGCTAGCCAACAATAGCAACACAGCAGAAAAAGGAAGGATCTTAGGAGGAAAAGGGTTGTTAAAAATTGGAGGTCACCAAAATGGATGAAGGCTACGAGGATGCACAAGAGCCATGAGCTACATAGCCGCTTGTCTAACTCTTCAATGAATTGATTTGCAAGGGGAGCTAATTTGCAAAGAGTGAAAGGGGAGCCACAAACCAAAACAAGTCCATAGCAGTAGGAGAAGAAGTCCTTAATAGTTAGAGAAGAAGTCATTTAAAAGGAGCACAATGTGCATGATGAACACTTCTACAAAAAAAGTGGCTCGGGTCACGATGAGAGAGAAAAGTAACTTGAACAGTGTCTTCCACGAAGCAAGTAGCTCAACCAATGACAGAGCTCATACAAGAGCTAAAAGAACCTTGCGTAGAGATGAAGGTGACTAAGGGGCCACGAACCATGAAGTGCAATTGTGGAGGTAAAACCAAGATGGGCATGTCGAGCTAAATGAGTGTGGGTCGCTTGTGAGAGTGTAGGTAGTTCCATGAAACGGAAGTTGTGAAGAGTTAGGAAACCCTTTGTAGGAAAAGACACACACTATCAATCCATAGAGTAAGGCGCAGCCAAGAGCCTAATTGTTTATGTGCATGTGAAAAGCAAAATGTCATTATATATATATATATATAAATGGAAATAATCATTAATAATTATATATATATGGAAATAATAATTAATAATTAATAATTAAATTGTTACTAAATTTAACAAGGGTAAGAAAAATAAAAAGGGATTTATTTGATAATTAGAAAATTATTATTGACTAGGGATTGGTTACGGTAGATTTTAACAAGGGGAAAGGACCAAATTAGGGAGGTTAGCAACGATAAGAAATTGGCCAAAAAAAGGGCGGGGAAAGATTGTTTGTAAAATTTTTTAACTCAAAAACTTGTGTGAGTGTATGTATGTGTGTGTCTATGTGTGTGTGTGTGGAGTGTGTGTGTGACAATGAGATAATTATTAAGAAAAATTGATGTGTGTGTGTGTGTGTGTGTGTGTGTGTGTGTGTGTATGTGTGTGCAGAATTAGCATCACATTGCAAATATACTATAACTTTCTATCAACATTGGTATGAAGAGAAAGGCCTCTTTAGTTTAAAAAGATATGTATCAATACTAGGGGTGAGAAATAAAGAAAGTTATTAGTACCCTCTTAGTACCAAGGCATATCCAAGTGAGATATGCATACTATCTTAGTACACAAAGATAAATTCTAGGGAGATCTGCATACTATCTGAGGCCATAAACAACAACAATATTTATGCAAGTGGGATGTGATACTAGAGTTGGAGGTAAAACATTAAGATTGCTGCTTTATCATCTTAAGGAGATATTTTGGACACCAAATGAACTCAAGTAGAACCCTCTTGCTAGCAAGAGGTCCAAATGACTTTGAACCTTGAAGTGAATGCATGATTGGGAATCACCTATCCTAGGGGCACCCAGTAATGTGCTTAACCTTCTCAAAATCCAAGAATTTATCATGGCAGCCCATGAGATACATGGTAGCTTATGGAGACATGTGGATAGCCATGCATGAACCATGGCACCCCTCTCACATCGTATAGTCCTCTCCTCAAAAAATTACTTCAAAGAGCCTTTGAATTTTCTATGCCCCTACGTCCAAGGATTAAGAACCATTTCCTTTGACAAAATGCACAAGTAGGAATATCAAGCACTTGAATACCAATATACTATACACTCCCTAAAAACACCTCTTTTCACTTGGATTGGAGTATCAAAAAAAATAAAAAAGCATGAGTGAAAAAATACAACTTACTAATCTCATGCATCACCCATCCCTAGGGGACCCCTTTGCACAAGCATAGTCCTTTACACAACTAATATTGCAGTCTCATGCATTGTCTTGTACTTTATACCCTTTTGCATAAGCATACTACTTTAGATGCTAATAGTCTAGCAAAGCACATAAGCCTACTACTTTAGGCCACTAATAGTCTAGTCTCATACAACATCTTGGGGATAAAGCATAGCTGGTTATAGAAACTAAAGAAAAAGGGAAAGGAGAATCCAATATTTCTTTTTATCTTGACTATATCTCTATCATTGGAAGTCATGAATGCTTCTCTCCCTTTGCATTTGAGCACCCTAGCCCTTAGATATGAGTGAAGCATGCTGAGTTCCAACTTAAATAGGATTATGGATTCAATAGGCATCTACTATTACAAGACAAAATGCATTGAATGGAAGACCTAAGTACCCCCTGGGACCAACACTTCAATAGTTTGTGGTCCAGAGAACCACCACCAAAATGCTATCTTTCCTAGTAGTTTTTGGCACTTGCTAGGGGACCCGTTTGCATATTCCTATTATCCTAAGCCAGTATAATAATATCAGAAGTGAAAAAGGGAAAAAACTAGAGAAATAAGGGAGTAAAACGATCGCTCACCATGGGTAAATGCCTATCTATTCTCATGAATTATTGCATCGACCACATGCAAAGGATCCAAATGCAACAACCTAGCACATATGATCTCATATATATTGTTTAAGTAAGATGAAAACATGAAAACCAAAGATTTTTAGAGGAAGAGAGCATATATATGCTCTTGTTTTTTGAAATGTCCTTTATCCCCTTGAGAATTGCATATATTGTGCTATTAAGCAACCTAGGGCTATGCATTGAGAGTGGTTTACAACTTTTATGCACTAGATATTTCTAGCTAACAAAGTAAAGGTTTATGTGATATCAAGTGAACAATACGAATATCTAAAGGTATTGCCTATCATCCTCCTCTCAAACAAGTATGCCTTAAGCAATATGCAAACTTCTCCATGAAATAGCAATAAACGTACTATTCTTGAAATCACAACCTTTCAAAAGATGGCAACCACCTCTTTCTTGACAGAACAAAGAAACCATCTAGAACCTTGCAACATCCATAGAAACCAATGAAAAGCATGAGCATACAACCATGACTTCCAAACACTTCACAACACCAACACAATTCTCTCAAAGCTTGCAAAGTATCAACATAGAGGAAAAGGGTGAGATCTACATAAAAACCACAAGTGATCGCATAAAAGAAGGTGCATGGGGAAGACACAAGATTCTGAGATATCATAAAGAGAAGATACAAGGATATTCCACCAAGACGTGCTCATAAAATTGAGTGCTACAATGCTAGGGAGATGGGAATAGGGCGCATCAAGGCTCGGTGACTACATGCTCTCAAAGGCAGCCCTAGAGGCTAATTTATAGATGCAAAGGGGTTGCCTTTTGTCGAAGGAGGTTTCGATTGTGTAAATTCGAATTTTGACCAAATATATCATGGATATAGAACTTGACTCATAAATAGCTGTAGATCATCTCCAAATTTTCACTACACTAAATATTTCCTCAATTGAAATTATGGATCAAAAGTTATGATGAAAATAGTAACTGCTGTGTTTTTTGAAAGTGGTGACATGATTTTCTTCATGTTTGCCTCCTTTTTATGCCTCCATGCCTTGAGTGCCTACCTTGGTTTTCTTCCTCCATTCTTGGCCCTTTTCAAACATGATACCACCCTCTAGCACTTTCTAAAATTCCTATCCATCCAATGCCTCTCAAACATTACCCCTAGACCCCTCCATTTTCCCACATCCTAGAACAAAATCTAGCTATCAAAAAGCATGCATCATGATAGCCATGCCCCAGTGGGATGGGACATTCATGCGCCATCCCAAAAACTTTCTAGTTACTTGTCAATTCCCAACCGGTTACTTATATCCTTTGAAAAGTAGTCAAGGCATTGGTTAGGCCACATGCATCTATAATAAAAACTTTCTTAAGGTAGCACGATATCTAGATCTTGATCATTTTTTTGATCCTAATGGTTGGGCCATAGCCTCTAAAAATAGGGCTTTCCATCCATTGGCTCTCTTATTGTGTAGAGTTGCATCTAGATTTTGTAGTTGATAATAGCCCGAAGAGGATAGCACCCTAAAAGTGCCTTCCCAAATCTTTTAGAGCTCATATCATGCATGTTATCTCACTTGTTGTTATACCTGAGCATCAATGTCCCTTCGTCAACACCCTTTTTTGCTGGGAGCTGCTCATCAAATTTCTCTTTTCTTTCTTGCTGCAAAGCTTCTATCTACCTCAGGGCATCTTGTCTCTTCAAAATCCGCTAAAGAAAGAATTCAATTTGTCATGTCCTCTCTAGGCACAGCTTTGATCTTCTTCAAATACCATATACTCGACACATCCAATCATATAGGATGTAAAGATTCCTATCCATACATTAGATGAAAAGGGGAATTACCATCAACCTGCTTCTAGGCATACCTATATGCCCATAGCTGGAGCCTTGCCCCAATGTTTCAAATTTAGCCTACATACTACACCATTCATCTTTTCAATTGAGCCATTGCTTTGAGGATAGTAAGAAGTTATATACTTGTGTTTAGTTTGCATCTTTGCCAAAGCTTCATCCAACTGTGCACTCCTAAATCCTGGGCCATGGTTTGAGACTAAGTCCAAAGGGGATCTGAATCAACAACAAATATGCATGTAGGTGAATATATGCTCAACCTTACTAGTGATGCCAAGTGTAGGCATAGCTTCTGCATCTAGTCATGTAATCTGGACACTGCTGTCAAAATATAAACCTTGTCATCCAAAGCACCAATAGCATCTATCCCCCACTTCTTGAAAGGTCCCATTTTTAGCTATGGGCTACCTTGGGCCGTATTCTATCACCTATAACCTGACAAGCGTAGCATGTCTTACATGAATGCTACACAACCACATGCATAAATTAGGCCACACATATCCAATCTACAAGATCCTTTTTACCACATCATGACCAACATGACCACCACAAACATCCTTATGCACACCTCTGAGTATCTTTGAAATCTTATCAAGTGTAGGAACCCTCCTCAATATTTGGTCTACACCCTCCTCAATATTAGGTATGTTCCCTTTTGATATAAGATATCTCCTACCCAAGTATAGGATAGATATCTCCTTACGAACTTGTATCTATTTAAATTGGTATAGCCTTGTGGGAATTCCCCAGTGTGTAGATAAGAAACAATGGGCTATAGATACTCAATCCTCCAATAATTGGGCTCATATAGGGTTAGAGACAAACCTCCTTCTTACCTTAATTTGTACATGGACTATTTGGCTAGCTCATCTGCTTCCTGATTTTGAACTCTAGGGTTGTGTGACAGTTGTACTTCTTGAAAGGACTCCAATAAGTGCTTCACTTTCCTTTGTAGCTACCTTCATGAATCAGAATTATAAGATTAAATCCCCAATTCTTGCTTTACTAATAGCAAAGCATCACCCTCCGTTAATTTTTGAATCTTGTATCTTTTGCACTCTCTCCTCACTCTCCCAATCCTAAAATCAAGACTAAATACTTAGTTGAATTGCTACTTGTCACATCATAAAACACCAGGCTCTATTACAAACAAGATTCCCATTTGGATCATATATCAGGTATAAACTCCTACAAGGTATGTATCCTTCCTATATGCCCCATTAAAAAACAAAGTAAATATATTATCCAAAGGTTGAGAATTCTACAAAATAAAGGGTTGTTGCACCTTGCCTTTAGATTTTGCACTTTTGTTCTTTGGAATCTTGTAACCAAATTGCCAAGCTTACTGTGGTACTATCCTCCATGAATATAATTATAGGCATGCAACTTCAAGAACCAAGCTATGTTTACACTCAAGAGGATTTGCTGATGCATGTTGGAAAAGATGCGCTTCATAGTGATGATGGAAAAAGGCATGGGAAGAAAATAATCTCAAAACTTTTTGACAGAAATGATTAATTCTAGAAAGATCTTTTCATAATCCTAGGCACAAATTATATTGGTCTAATAATGGATGCTACCTTATCTTTCTACAAGACTTGTTCTTCAATGGTATCTAGGCCAATAGTAGGAGTCTTCACCAAGAAGCCTTGCATCCAATTTGGGGCCATAAGTATAAGAAACTTTGCCAACTCCTTCGTGGTCTTTCTGAAAGTATCATCAGTTGCTTTAGTCCACTAAAACTCAACCTTGTGACTAAGCCTTTAAAAGGGATTCAATAATGGCCTAGCATATGAATAAATCTTGCCAAGTACTTGGTCCCACGAATGAATGAAATCAGCTCTCTACTTGTAGTTGTTGGTGAAGGAAACTCCAACAAAGCCTTAAGCCTAAATGGATCCACATCCATACCTACCTCTAAGATTTTATTTCCCAACAAGATAACCTACTTTTTAGTAGCATGACACTTCTCAACCTTTCAATGCATCCAATCTTCTTAATCTTTCTTCCCCCTTGGATCAATGCAACAACTTTGAACTATAAATACAAATATCATGAATAAAACCTCGAATACTCAATTATTTGAACTATAAATACAAATATCATCAATAAAAAATCTAATGACTTACCTAGGAAAGGAGGAAATACCATGTTGGTAAATATTTAGAAAGTAATTGGGGCATTGGTCAAGCCAAAAGGCATGACTTTGTAAGCAAATCGTCTCGAGGGTGTGATGAAAAGTGGTCTTAACCTAGTCCTTTGGAGTTGTGACAATCTAAAAGTAGCGTGAATGACCATCACACAGTGTATCTCTCATGTCTTGCAACTTGTTATGGATATCATTATAGAAAGGTAGGGATAATGATCTTTTTTATAGAAAGGTAGGGGATAATGATATTTATGTTTTGATGTGCCGTGGATGTATTCAAGAAACCTCATCTGACGATTGAGATTGAGAGTGAGATTGAGAGAGAGAGAGAGAGAGAGAGAGAGAGAGAGAGAGAGAGAGAGAGAGAGAGAGAGAATGTATTAGCTGCTTCCCTTTGCTAGTTGAAGCACTACCTGATAGCTATTTAAACATGATGTCTTGCACCCTATAGTAGTGCTCGCTCTCTCTTCTCAAGGACCTACAATCTTGTACATACCCTCCACTTCCCATTCTTCTTGGGGCCATGACCATAGCTGAGACCCACTCATTGTTTGACCTAGCATAAATAAAACCAGCCTCTAAAATTTTTGTCACCTCCTTCCACAAGATATCTTGCTAGATTACCCCTAGTTAACTTCTGGGCCACTCGATTGGCATTGGGATTCAATTGTATGTAATGTCATACAACTTCAGTACCTTTGATATGAGTATAGCAACAACAAATAAGATTGGAAATTGTGGCAACATCTTGACATATTTCTTCCTCTCATGTTGCTTTAAATATTTGGGTAGCAACTTATCCAACATGGCTCTATTCTTCTTACCCTTGTCCTCATGCTGTAACTCCTACGTAGCTTACTTGATTGAGCACAAATTTACTCTCATAGATTCTTTCTCATATTTTTCTTCAATCTTGAAATAGTCTTCTTCCTCCTCTAGTGATTTTGAATCATATTCACTTTTCTCCTTTGTCTCATCTGGCTTCGTGTATTGCACCTAATCCTTCATGTTTAACACTATTGTATGATCATCCCTTAGCATGATAAGCTGTCCCTATTTCCAATCTTGAATGGTTTTGACACCTAGGATCCATGGCCTCACTAAGGTAAGAGAGAGCCATCTCCCTTGCTATTCATGACATGAAGTTCCACCTTCTTCCTAACTCTACATACCTCGATCATCAATTGCTTCACAATCCCAACATACCTGGCCTTGCTGTTATTTTTCCATCTTCATCTTGACATGGAGTGCTATCTTTGGAGTAGAATCTTTGCATTTATGAGGGCAATGCACTTACAAGTGGACGTTAGAGTAAGTGGGAAGAGAGATGTTGAGATCTATTTTAGTGTATGTTCATCTATTTGAGATTATGGATTGATATTTAAGAGTTATCATTTTTTGAGTTGATGCTTGAACTTGGCTCCTCTAGGTTCATGTGTCTCCCTCTTTCTCTTTCTCTCCCCTTTCCATAAGTCTTTCTGTCTTAAGAGGGAATCTTTTCTGCTAAAAGTTGGCACTCTTGGTTTTGTTATCTCCAGTCCCTCTCTCCACAAGGAATCCTTCCTTGCATATGAAGCCTATGTTTTACACAAGATACAAGAGCTTTTTTGTTTGATATCTTCGATTGTTGTTTTTTTCGACTGCACAATAATGCGGCAAGATGATGATCGTTGCTTATTCTAGGTAGTGAGATCTGACCTTCAATCACAAGAAAGAGCTTTCAAGTGACCACCAAGGCATCATAGAGTCCCTCAATGATTGAAGGAGCTGAAACATGAATAATCTTTTCGAATCCACCCTCCTTCAAGCCCATCCTTGTCTTCCTTCTTGCATGGCCCTCCTTAAGCCTCTCCCATGTAACAAATGCTCAAGCCAATGGAGGAGTAGTAGCTCCAAAAGCCTTTTGTCTAGCAATAGCTTTGCAGTTGTGAGCCCACATCTTAAAGATGGAGACACAAGCACTTATTGTACTCATAGTCGGTATTCACATGAAGGGCTCAAGCCAACTACTGGGAGACGAGAGCAATCACTCAAAACTTTGATCGATAGAGTGTCAACTCAAAGCTACAAGCGATATGTAGAAGACTTATTGTAGAACGTCACTCCTTCCTAAATTTATTTCACTTATTATTGCACTTCTCCAAGTTTTAGATGAGATTCTATTGGCTCTCTCAGCAAAGTTGGTTCCTATTCAATGAGTATACCTATTTACATTTAAAAAAGTACGGGCCCTGAAATGAAAACAGGAAACTTGCAATTTTTTTAAATCAATTAGAAAAAAGTTGCATGTATAGTAGAAGAATTATTGTAGAATGTCACTCCTTTCTAAGTTTATTTTAGAAAGGAGTGACATTAGGAAAAAGTTGCATGTATAGTAGAAGTTTGTTGGAGAATGTCACTCCTTCTTGAGTTTACTTCTCCAAGTTTTAGGTGAGAAGCTATTGGCTCTCTCAGCAAAGTTGGTTCCTATTCAATGAGTATACCTATTTACATTCAAAAGAGCACCGAGTCCTAAAATCAAAACCGAAAACTTGTGATCACATGGAAGGAGTATAGCTCAAACTTAGGGAGTTTGATCCCCAAATACCCTAAGCCCACCCCAAAGTCTAAAGATTCTAGGCAACATGCATAGGCTGTATGTTCCAGGTGCCCCTGCTTGAAACAAAGAGGTGCAGGAACAAGGAGATGCAAACTTTTGGGCCACAAAGAGTGCATGTGCCTTGCACTATTTAGCTCCACATCCACAGGAAATAGCGACACCAACAAAAATAGCCCCGGAAGAAATACAGCTCAAACTTAGGGAGTTTGTTCCCCAAATATTCCAAAGAAAAGGATTCCCATCAACATTCAAGATTACCTTTGAGTGTCTCACGGAAGCTTAGCCTCGTCAGTCCAAGTTTTGAGATGCCTTCATGAGGTTTGAGCACCAAATCACTCGAGCCTATTAGTGGCAAGGCTAACACAAGGTGTGAGGGCGCTCAGGGAGTTTGAGCCCCAAATCACTCAAGCCTATTAGTGGCAAGGCTAACGCAAGTGCTATTTGGGAACTGGTTAGGACAACCTCCTAATTCCAGGTTTATCCCAAGCACTTTAATATGGTTAACACAATCACTATTTTTGCTAGTAGGGAGAGTCAGTAAGAATAGCAATATGCCTTGGTGGTCTTCGGTGCTGATGATAAACTCGATGGGGTTAACTACCCTATGTGGTCATTTATGATGAGGCATGTCTTGGTGGCCAAAAATTTGTGGAATATTGTGAATGGCAATGAGCCTAGGCCTGTCAAGCAGGCTACATCTTCCACTAGTGATGTCACATCCAGTGGTTCTTCCCGTGATGCCTTTGTACCTCCTACTCAGGAGATGATTCAGTGGGATGGCCATGATGCTAAGGTACATGCATTGATTGCTCTTTCTGTTAAGAAGAGTCTTATACCTCATATCAGATCATGCACTACTGCTAAGGACTCTTGGGATAAGCTTGCTTCCTTGTATCAGGTACGAAATGAGGCCCGTGTTGCCTATCTTCGCAAGCAGCTGAAGGATACTCGTCTGAATGAGGGTGATAACATGGATGCATATCTTACAGCTATCCAAGATTTAAAGGAGCAATTGGCTAATATTGATGAGGACATCCCTGACTCACAACTTGTATCAGGCACATTGGATGGGTTGCCTGACTCTTACCAAGGTTTTGCCACTACCTTGAGGTTGGTTGCCATGGGCAAATGCCAACTATTATTCCTTTGATCAATTGGTTGCACTTTTACTGCAGGACGAACAGAGCCATGTGAATCGGAATGCCAGTATGCACTCAGATCAGGCCTTTCTAGCCAATGATCGGAATAAGGGAAGATTTCAAAAATCTGTCCCTAAAAATACAGCAAATAATCAGCCTTCTACTTCATCCTCTCAGGGTAATCAGAAGAAGAAAAAGAGGTGCAATTATTGCAGGAAGCCCGGGCCATGAAATTGCTGAATGTAGGAAGAGGATTGCTTCTGAAAAGAAGAAGAAAGAAGCTGGACTTTCAGTCACATCTACCTCTGGCATTGATGCAAATACACATGGGCATGCTAATGAGCAAGCTAATTATGCCAGGGATCAGAATTGGGGCTTCATTTTTTAATGCCATTACAATCCTCCAGTGCATGATATAGATTCACATGCTTGTATGGTAGTTTCAGCATCTACATGGTTCTTTGACAGTGGTGCTTCTAAGCACATCACCTCCTGTAAAACTTTGTTTACTTCTCTTGCTGATGCCCCAAAGGGGGGTCCCGTGACATGTGCCAACAATGCATCATATATGGTTAAGGGTATTGGGCAGGTGGCTGTTACATCAGTTACAGGCAGTATTGTCACTCTGGAGAATGTCTTGTACGTACCAGGCATACGGAAAAATCTGATTTCTATTTCAGCCATAGCTACATGTGGATTTCGGATTGTCTTTGATGGGCATAGGTGTGCACTCTATGACTTAAGTCATGCTGATGCTATTGTATTGACTGGTACTCTTCAAGGGGGCTTGTACAGCTTGGATGCATATGACAAATGCAGTGACAGTTCAGCTCATGATGCTCATGCAGTTGATGCAGATGTTTTGCCTGATACTTATTTGTGGCATGAGAGGTTTGGGCATCTTAACTTCAATGCTATGGTAAAGTTACTGAAAATGGTTGAAGATATGCCACAGCTGCAGATTCCTCATAAGCATGTCTGTGAAGCTTGCTTGCTTGGCAAGATGTACCGCTTTGTCATACCTAAGGATGGTAGAGTTGGGGCATCACGCAAGCTATTCTTGATTCACAGTGATGTGTGTGGTCCTATGCGGGCTGCTTCCATTGGAGGTTTCTATTATTTTGTGACATTCATTGATGACTTTACCAGGTATACTTGGATCTTTGCATTGAAGTCCAAGTCAGAGGTGCTTATCTGCTTCAAGCATTTCATTGCCTTGGCTGAAAATGATTCAGGATTGAAGATTGCACACTTGAGATCAGACAGAGGTGGTGAATGTATGTCAGAGGAATTTAATGCTTACATGAAATCCTGTGGTATTCATCATGAGTGTACAGTGCCTTACACTCCTCAGCAGAATGGAGTTGCTGAGAGAAAGAATAGGACAGTTATGGAAATGGCCAGGTGTATGCTTAAGGGCAAGAATTTGCCCAATATGTTTTGGCTGGATGCAATCACATGTGCCAATTATGTGTTCAACAGGAGCCCCACCAAAGCATTGAAAACAGTCACACCCTATGAGGCTTGGAAAGGACACAAGCCAACCATTTCTCACATGCGTACTTTTGGGTGTTTGGCCTATGCACATGTGCCTTCACAGAGGCAGATAAAGCTGGATGATAAGGCTATAAAATGTATATTTTTGGGATACAGTGCAGAGAGTAAGGGTTATAGACTTTATGAGCCTTCCACCAGGAGGGTAATTGTCAATAGAGATGTCATCTTTGATGAGACATCTTCCATGCCCTTGCGGGACTGCAAAGTGCAGTCTACACTTGGTGTCTCAGATATTTTTGATAGTCTTGTGCCATTGCTTGGATCTGATGACTCAGATGATGCACCACAGGGTTATGCTCCTCCACCTAATGCTCATTTACAGCCTACTACACAGTCCGGACAGCCACATGTTTTGACACAGATGCCATGTGCTTCTGAGGACATTGTGGAAGAGGCAGTAGAGTGAGAATTGGCTGATATTAGACAGCCTAAAAGAGCTCCTTGTTGGCTCTTTGAAACTTTGAAGGACAACAAACTTGATGCTCCTTTGCAGGCACGTACGAGAGCTGCAACCAAAAGAGATTTGGCAAACTCGGTTGCTCATGCATTGATTGCTATCGCATTTGATGAGGAGCCTGTTTGTCACAAAGATGCTTTCTAAAATGAATTGTGGATGAAAGCCATGCAGGATGAATTGGACTCCATTCATGCAAACAAAACATCAGAGTTATGTGACTTGCCTGCAGGCAAACATGCAATAGGGACTAAGTCGGTATACAAGGTAAAAAGAAAAGCTGATGGTTTAGTTGACAGGTACAAAGCCTGTCTTATGGCCAAAGGCTATGCTCAGAGAGAGGGCATTGATTATGAAGAGACCTTTGCTCCTACTTCACGCATCACCACCATTAGATGTGTTATTGCCCTGGCTGCCCATAATAATTGGGAGGTGCATCAATTGGATATAAAGATACCATTTCTCAATGGTCTTTTGGCAGAGGAAGTCTATGTTGCTCAACCTCCAGGATTTGAGGTTGAAGGGTCTGAACGCAAGGTATGCCGGCTTAAGAAAGCCTTATATGGATTGAAGCAGGCACCTAGGGCTTGGTATGATAGGATACACACTCATTTGCTCAGCCTTGGCTTTTAGAATAGTCCTACAGAAGTTACTTTATATATCTGCAAGAGGGGGGAAGATTTGCTGATTTTGATCCTCTATGTGGATGATATGATTCTCACTGGGCCACATCCTGAGAAAATTGCAGATTTCAAGCAGGAATTACAGCAGTCTTTTTCAATGACTTGATCTTGGCCAGTTGCACTACTATTTGGGCATTCAATTTGCTCAATCTGAGGGGGGAATTGTGATGTCACAATCGAACTACATTGGGCAGCTCCTACATAGATTTCAGATGGAAGATTGTAAACCTGTCTCCACCCCATTAGAGACTGGTTTTCATTTCTCTGCTGAAGATGGCAGTGGTCCATGTGATGCTACCTCCTACAGCAGCAGGCAGTTGGTTGTTTGCTTTATCTATGTCATACTCGGCCAGACTTGCAGTATGTGGTTTCTCAGTTGAGCAGATACATGCACAGTTCCACTCATAACCATTGGCATGCAGTGAAACATGTCTTCAGGTACATCAAAGGCATGCAATACTTGGGCCTTCTCTACAGGGCTGATAACTTCACTTATCATGCATGGGTTCATTGATAGTGATTGGGTTGGTTGCCAAGATACACGCAGATCCCACAGTGGCAATTGTTTTATGCTTGGTTCTTCATGCATTTCATGGTTTAGCAAGAAGCAGGCTACAGTTGCCACATCTAGTTGTGAAGCTGAGTACAGAGCAGCTTTCACAGCTACAGTAGAGTGTGTTTGGCTACGAAAATTACTTGCAGATCTTTTGATTGGTCAAACAGCTCCTACCGTCATCCATACTGACAGTCAGAGTGCTTTGGCTATAGCACAAAATCTAGTGTTTCATGCTCGCACAAAGCACATTGAGGTTCATTATCATTATGTCAGAGAGAGATGGTCAGATGGTGACATCAAGTTGTCTTATGTTCCCACTGAGGACAACTTGGCAGATCTATTCACTAAGGCTCTTCCGTGGCCTAAGTTTGAAGCTTTTCGACAAGCTTTACACTTGGTCCCTTTTGTTACGTGATCTGCCTTCTCTGTATAGTCATAGGTTGCTATATCCACATTGGATGAATTTGTGCAACCATGACCTAGTCTTTCAGGTATCTTGAGACATTTCCAAGATACTTCAGCCCATACAGTCGAGGGGGGTTTGTAGGCCACTCTATGGGCTATCCATAGATATCACTCATTCCTTGGTATGTGCCTTGTAGGCCTAGATATTATCAGTTAGGACCTATGGTACACCCAGTTAGGGTTTCATTATATTAGGTGTATCTTTTGTATTCTTTATAACTTCGGTAATACAACTTCAGCAGCACGCTTTGCTTCTTGCCTCCGTCTCCTATTGCTTCCGTCGTTCACTCCACCCAACAGTGATGATGTACGTATGGTTGATGTAATCATTGATGGTCAAGTGATTTCTAATGTGTACATTGATGGAGGTGCATCGATTAATGTCATGAGTGAGAAGACCATGATAGATGTTGATTTAAAATACTCTAGTACTACCTCTCCTTATTGCATCAAATTGGCTGACAACACTAGGGTTAAGACCTTGGGAGTTGTGAAGAATCTAGAAGTGGATGTATGTGTAATTTCTGTGCCGACTACTTTTCAGGTGATCCCTACCAAGCCAGATGCACATGCCTATCCATTGATTTTGGGAAGGCCTTGGCTACGCAAGGTGAAGACTGTTCAAAAGTGGGATACTGGAGAATTGATTTTGCAGGGAAATGATAAGAAGGTGCCCTACAACATCAAAAGCCACAAAAAGGAAGTTGTCAAGGAGGAGTCTTCAACATCAAAGAGTTCAAGCTCTGACTTAACCGATGAAGAAGAAGAGACAGGGTGTAGCTCCGAGGAGCCTAATTCAGAGGGTGAAGTGGAAGGAGTGGCCTTTGGTCTTTGTCTTGGTGCTAATCAGGATGAGTCAGGAAGGAACAAGGTGGTGGTGCAAGAAGATCCTGTAGAGACACTTCATGTGGAGGATGTGGAGCACACTAAACGACGCCAATGCAATGAAGAGCTTCTTGGTGATTCTCTATCAAGTAGTGAGAAGCTCCAGTACTTGGATATGCTAGATGATTTTCCATGTCTCTTTGCAACAAGCTATTCACAGGTTCGACCAGTCTCTCTTGTGGAGCACAAGATTGAGTTGAAGCCAGAAAGCAAGCCAGTTGTGCAACGCTTAAGGCGATTGGGGGTGATCCAAGCTGAGGCACTAAAGAAAGAGGTAACACAACTACTTGAGGTGGGATTCATCTTTCCTATTGATGATTCAGAATGGATATCTCCTGTAGTTGTCACACCAAAGAAAGGATATAAGTGGCGAGTTTGTGTGGACTTTCGTCCTTTGAGTGCATGCACTAAGAGGGATCATTTTCCTTTGCCATTCCAAGATGAAATACTAGACCAAGTAGCAGGGCATGAGATGTATTCTGTATTTGACGGGTATTCTGAGTACTTTCAAATTTGTATTCGGGAGAAAGATCAAAAGAAAACATCATTTGTCACACCTTGGGGAGTTTTTGCTTACAGAGTGATGCCTTTGGGGTTGACCAATGCACCGGCTACATTTCAAAGGTTCATTAGTCAAGTCCTGGAGCCTTACTTGGGAAAGTTCATACGGGTGTTTTTGGATGATTTTTGCATTTATTCTCAGCACATAGATCACATGGAGAAGTTAAAGATGGCCTTAGCTAGGATTGATGAAGCAAAAGGGTGTCTAAATCCTAGCAAGTGTCATTTGGCTCAAATAAAAGTAGTCTTATTGGGGCATATTGTGTCTCAAGAAGGCCTGCAAATGGATCCTGACAAGGTTCAAGCAATCATGGCATTGCCAAGTCTTGAGAGTGTCACTGGTGTTCGCAGAATTATAGGAAAGAGCAAGTATTATCAATGCTTTTGTGATGATTTCACAGAGATAGTGCATCCCATGAACTTGTTGACAAGAAAAGGAGTTTCTTTCCAATGGGTGTGGAGCAACAAGAGTCTTTCCAGCAACTTAAGGAGGCCATGATTAAGGGCCCAATATTGAAGCCCCCTGATTGGTCTCAAGACTTTTATGTAAATCCAAGTGTATCTTTGCATTTAGTTGGTGCTATATTGCTACAAAAAGGAGAGGCAGGTAGAATGCAACCCATCTATTATGCCAGCCGACAGCTTACAGATATGGAAACAAGGTATGAAGAAATGGAGCAGCAAGCTCTCTCTTTGGTGTTTTCCATCAGAAAGTTTCGCTCCTATTTATTACTAGAGAGATTAAGAGAGAGAAGAGGGGCAGAGGGAGAGAGAGAAAACTCTTGGCGGCCGTGGCAGCTAGAGGAGGGGGGTTTTTTAGAAGGCATTACAATTCTTTTTAAATTAGTTTCTTATTTGAGTTTTTGAGTTCTATTTTAATTAGTTTCTTATTTATATTTGAGTTTGTAAATTTGAGAAATGAGAGAGAATAGGGAGGGAGAGAAAGAGAGAGGAGAGAGGGAAAGAGAGAAATTAAGAGAGAGAAGAGGGGCTCTTGGCGGTTGTGGCCGCCAAAGGGAGAGAGAGAATAGAAATGAGAGAGAGAATGAGAAATGAGAGAGGAGTAGGGAGGGAGAGAAAGAGAGAGAGGAGAGAGGGAGAGAGAGAGAGAGAGAGAGAGATTCAGAGAGAGAAGAGGGGCTCCTTAAATGAGAGAGAAGAGTAGGGAGGGAAAGAAAGAGAGAGAGGAGAGAGGGGGAGAGAGATTAAGAGAGAGAAGAGGGTCTCTTGGCGGCCGTGGCTGCTAGAGGGAGGGAGAGAGTAGGGAGAGAGAGGGAGAGAGACAGAAAGAGAGAGAGGGAGAGAGAGGGAGAGAGAGAGAGAAGTTTAAGAGAATGAAATGTGGTAGAGAGGAGAGAGGGAAAGAGAGAAATTAAGAGAGAGAAGAGGGGCTCTTCATGGCCGTGGTTGCCAAAGGGAGAGAGAGAATGAGAAATGAGAGAGAAGAGTAGGGAGGGAGAGAAAGAGAGAGAGGGAGAGAGACAAGAGATTCAGAGAGAGAAGAGAGGCTCCTTAAATGAAAGAGAAGAGTAGGGAGGGAAAGAAAGAGAGAGCTAAGAGAGGGAGAGAGAGAAGAGAGATTTCTGGCGGCAATGAGAGAGGAGTAGGGAGGGAAATAAAGAGAGAGCTGAGAGAGGGAGAGAGAGATTAAGAGAGAGAAGAGAGTCTCCTGGCAGCCGTGGCTGCTAGAGGGAGGGAGAGAGTAGGGAGGGAGAGGGAGAGAGAGAGAGAGAAGAGAGGAGGGAGACTTAGGGAGAGAGAAAGAGAGAGAGGGAGAGAGAGAGAGAGAGAGAGAGAGAGAGAGAGAGAGAGAGAGAGAGAGAGAGAGAGAGAGAGAGAGAAAGAGAGAGAGAGAGAAAGAGAGAGAGGGAGAGAGAGGGAATGAAACTTCTATGCTAGAGGGAGGGAGAGGGAGAGAGAGAGAGAGAAGAGAGGAGGGAGACTTAGGGAGAGAGAAAGAGAGAGGGGGAGAGAGGGAGAGAGAGAGAAAGAGAGAGAGGGAGAGAGAGGGAATGAAACTTCTCTTCTAGTAGCCGTGGCCACCAAAGGGAGGGGGAGAGAGAGAGAGAGAGAGAGAGAGAGATAAAGAGAGAGGGAGAGAGAATGAAACTTCTAACGGCCATGGCCGCCAAGAGAGGGAGGTAGAGAGAGAGAGAGAGAGAGAGAGAGAGAGAGAGAGAGAGAGAGAGACTTCTCGCGGCCGTGGCCACCAAGGGAGGGAGGGAGGGAGGGAGGGAGAGAGAGAGAGAATGAGAAATGAGAGAGAAGAGGGGAGGGAGAGAAAGAGAGATTAAGAGTGAAAAGAGGGACGGAGGAGAGACAGAAATGGAGAGAGGGAGGGAGGGAGGGAGGGAGGATGGCTGGGAGAGATTAAGAGAGAGATTCAGAGAGAGAGAGAGAGACATAGAGAGGGAAAGAATGACAAATCCTAGCAGCCAAGAGGATAGAGGTAGGGAGGTAGAGAGGCTAAGAGAGAGAGAGAGAGAGAGAGAGAGAGAGAGAGAGGGAGAGAGAGAGAAGAGGAGAGAGAGAGAGAAATAATTACAAATCCTAGGGAGAGAGAAAGAGATGAAGAGAGAGAATGATAAATCTTAGCCGCCATGGGAGGGAGAGAAAGAGAGACTTGAGATAAACTAAGAGAGAGAATGAGTGGGATGAGGATAGAGAGGGAAACACATAAGAGTTGTTAGAGAGAGAGAAAGAGAGATTAAGAGAGAGAATGAGGTGTCTTGACTATGGCTACAAAGAGAATTAGGAGTCGAGAGAGAGAGAGAGAGAGAGAGAGAGAAAGTTCAGAGGAAAGAGAGAGTTTTATATATTTACATGTTTTATATTATACTTTTAAAAAATTATCAAAGAGTGAATTTATGGTTTGTTTTGAAGGTGAGATAATATTTTTATATATATTCCTATTTTAAATTGAAAAATGTTAACTTTTCTTTAGATACTTGTTCTTCATTTCTCTCATATGCAGGTTAGCCTCTACATCAAAACCCCTTCTTTTGCATATTTAAGCCTCTTAAACCCCAGCACATTAAAATGAACACAGAAAAAGAAATTATTTATTGCTTTTCTTCGCTTCGACGGTTGGTTTAGCATAGATTAGATTGCCTTAGAGGAGAGACAATTCTCCAAGTTGCCAATCGAAGCCATGCTCAAATTTTTCTAACTAGTTCCCAATCGTTGTCAGTCCCTTTGCTCACATGCAGTTTAACACTAATAACATGCTATTAAATAAGACCTTTTACCATTTACCAAGAAGTTTATCAGTGGGCAGATTGCATGAGCAGATATCAGTGGACAGATTACATATATCAGTGGACAGATTACATGTCATGGGACATATTGGAGCTTGATGATTATTGGTTATTTTTATTGCATTTGTATAAATATTTAAGCTCATTTATTGTCATAAAAAACCTTGTAAAGCCTTCTAGGCTATTTTTTACATTTATTGTCATATGAAGCGCCTTGTAATAAACCTGACCATCCCGACCATTCACTATTTAACGAGTATCAGTGGGCTGCATAAGTGGATATCAGTGGAACAATTTTTAGTGGGTAGATTGCATTAGTTGGGTATCAGTGCACAGATATCAATGGATGGACAGATTACATGTCATCACGAAGATTGAAGCTTTATCACTAGAGGGCAAATCAATGGATGGACAGATTACATGTCTTCACGAAGATTGAAGCTTTATCACTCGAGGACATTTTATTTCATTGTAAAGCTTTATTGGCTAATTTTTTTACATTTGTACAAATATTTAAGCCTTGTAAAGCCTTCTAGGCTATTTCCCACATTTATTGCTATAAAATAATTTGTAAAGCCCTCTTCGATATTGGTCACATTTATTGCCATATGAAGCCTTGTAAAGCCTTTTGGGCTATTTCCCACATTTATTGTATCAAGCGTTGTATATTGTACTTTACTTATATGTATCTAAATTCTTCATTATCTTTTCTTGTAGGATTATGGAGCAATCAACTAATGTAGGGGCTATCTTAAATGACTCTGAGATTAGAGCATGGGTCTCTGATGTCACTTTGAATTTGAAAGGAAAGGAATATAGCCCCAATGGCTTTGGTAGGTGGACTCGATATCACATGGGCAGAAGAGCTTGGTTTCTTCATCAAAAGGAAAAGAGACTCTTTCTACTTATGTCAAAAAGGGAGTTTAATGATGTTGAAGATCCATGGGATGCTACTTTCTTCAAAAAATATATGACTTTAAGCCTTGTAGCAGGCATAATGATAGAGCTAAAAGAGAATTTTATGGATATTTTCACGAAGAGTTCAGATCCTGAAGTTGGCGGTCTTCATTTTGTTGTGTCAAGGAGAGACTCAAAGACCTTTGTGATGCCTCCTCCTCAACCATCAAAGTTTCCAGAGCTGCAAAGTGCATTGGAGGCTCTTGCATATACTTGGGAGCAATTTCCTAGTGTGGTGGCAAAAAGGATGCATGCAAAGATAATGTTTGAGTACTTTGAGGATGCACAATATGCTCCTCATATTCAAGGATCTTCACATGAAGGAGATCAAAAAGCTCAGACTTGGATGCAGGGACAAGAAGAACATGCACACTGTCACAAACGTGTAGAACATGGGCATAAACTTCTAGAGCAAGAAATGGTGGATGTAACTAAGGATGATGAAACACAAGCCTTGAGTGCACAGGAATAAAAAAAATTGAAGAAGATCAAGGTTAATCCACTGCAGTTATGCTAGAAGCTCTTGCTAGCAAACCACGATGTGAAATTTAAAAGGCTAGTACTTCAAGAGCCACGGTTCCAAGCAGTAAAAAAAGGCATCGTCCCACTGTAGAGAGAGATAATGTGGATGAAAAATGGTTAAAAGAAGAGAAAGATGAAGAAGAATCAGAACCTGAGGCTGAAGATGATCAGGATGAACTCACATCAGTCAAAAATCTTAATCTGCGTCTTAATAAAGTAGTAACAGATGATGATGTGGGATATATCTGGGGTCAAAGGATGTGGTTTGTGAATGCCAAAGATGTGGAAGCTATAGCTATCTTTACTAATAGCCGAAACCTTGATATATCCTATGCACTGCAAATATATGAGGCTTTGAGAGATGGAAAGAAACCTGTGGCAAGCAATGTGGTCCTGTGCCCAATAATGTTTTGTCCAATTAAAAATAGCTTTCTGGATCAAATAACATTTACAGGGCCTACACATTTCGAGGAAACCTTCAGTCGATTCTTTAAAGACACTCTTAAAAATATTCCACATCAACAAGGCGAAGAGGCACACGGTGAGAATATGCTAAAGGAAGCAAAGAAGGAATTCCTCCTTCATTGCAGATTCCAGCCCATTGATGGTCAACATTGGGCTTATGCTTGTAATCAAATCGCAAAAGAAGCAAAGGAGGTCAAAAGACTCACTTCAAAACAATTTGCATAGATAAGTTCATTCCATTATTATCGTGCAACAATCTATATATTCAAGCATGAGATCAAGTATTTGATTGAGTCCGAAAGACTTAATCATTATGTCCATGGAAAGCGTAAGATATCCTCAACATCAGAGGTCTTACAGAAGGCAAGGGTTATATGGACAACATTGGGTTCTCCAAATCTTGATTTGAACCGAAAGGTCACAAAAGTAGATGCTGACACACTCACAAACTTCTATACTTCTTTGAGTGCAGTTGTGCCTAGGGGAACTCAAGAGTGAGAAGAAAACATGACAAGCCTCAAGGTGGTGAGGGACAGATATGCCGACTACACTTCTATCATATTTCGTCCTGTTGAAGTATTCATGAGATGCTTGAAATGTGCATTGCTTGTGAGCGTGGATAGTTGACCTGTGAAACTCCTTTGTTTATCTTCGAAAAATCAAAGGTAATGGATAAGAAGGAGTTGACAGCAAGGATGTGGAGGCTTATAAAGTACTTACTTGACAAGTATGCATCCATGGCAGCACAAAAAATTTTAAAGAAAGAATGGTTTTTTGGAAAGAAAGACAAAGACCACTGCATGGAAGAATGCATCAATGTATAGGTGAGGTATGATGCAGTGCATAGTGCCATTAAGTATTTGCTATCAGAGAAACAAATTCCACTTACTCATTATAACATTGACTATAATGTGGTCAAGCATATAGCTTCTTTGTCAACACCCAAGGTAAAGCTATGGGCAAACAGGTGGATTAAAAAGGATGAAGATGGGTCAAAAATAGTAACCTCTTACATGAGAAAAGAAATCCCACAACAGGTGGTTGCATATGTGGAAAGATTAATTAGCGAGATAAGGATGCTGACAGATATGCACCAAAGCTTTCAATTCAATGTAGAGGTTACGACAGAGTCTAGAAAGCTTGTGAACTTCAGGGGAGTTTTAGAAGATGACACCATCAAGAATGAGTCAGCATGGGATAAGCCACAACTATTCTTTATCAATGAAGTTTCTAGCGATGATATCCATAACTTCATTGATAGAATAATATATACCACCATTAGCAAAGTGGCAATTTGCAACAGTCATTTTGTTTGATAAAAAAGACAAAGAAGCCATGCAGGTTACTCTAGAGTGAGCATATTCATTAGATTTGAAGATCTATAGTGGTGTTTATGCAGCAAAGAGAGGCAAGAGAGAATGTGGCATAGCGATTCGATCTCTTGAATCATTATTCTTGTGTATGCGGAGTCCCAACCCTGATCACTCCTTACAAAAGAACATAAGAGGGAATTCAAATAGTTTGAGATTGATGCTAGAAGAGCAAGATATTCCCAGGTCCATACATTATCAAAAAAACAACTATGGAAGTCCTGCAAAAAGTGGGAGTCTCTTGCTTACCATGATGGAGAATTTGCTACCGGTAGGTTGGGAGGTCACCTTGTGCCGGATGGGATATTTATTTGAGGATCTCCTTAGAAAAGGCAACTCCACAAATATTATTGAAAACAAGCATTTCATGGCTTATTTTTAGCTTCAAGCAAATCTAACCATAGGCTATGAAAAAGAGATAGAGCATAAGGACACTGATGACATGGATGATTACCTTGAAGATCATAATGTCCCAGTTGATGATGATGAAAAGATGGACTTACATGACCCATTCAGAGAGAGGTTGGTGGATGAAGACAAAAATGATGATGCCTTCCTTGATAATTATGGCTCACAGGGTTATGTAAAAAGGCCACTACAACAATACTTAGCGGTATGAACTCTCTATTTCTCAACTAAATACAATTTTTTAAATAAGACTTAAATTTAAAGATAATGAATCTAATCTCTCATATTTGTTTACAGGCAATAGAGGGAGAAGAAATGGATGAAGTCAATATGGAGGCACTCCCTTCTACTTCAGCAATGCAACCACCTCTAAATTTGATTGAAGAATCCCATGAGCACAAGAGCTTTAAAGACACCATGGAAAAGCAGAATGACCGCAAACATAGAATACAAGCTATGAAGAGACCCATTGTGCAAATTTAGCTGCATTGGATAAAATGGAGAGCTCATTTGAACTTAGGATTGTTTTGAAATGAGAACCTCAGTATTTGAGCTTTGGTAGAGAGGAGGTTTCAATTTTCTCCAATCCTTTAAAAGAGGTTAATGACAATGTTATCCTGGCCATTCTCAGGTAACGTTTGTTTATTTGTTGCTACTTCAATGAGCTAACATTTGTTTATTTGTTTACAGTGTAGTTATATATATTAGTTTCCTAGTGCAGAATGCAAATCAATTCTATGAGCTAACGTTTGTTTGTTTCTTGGTGCAGTGTAGTTATTTCTCAGCTTCCTACTGCAGGTGCAGAATCATGTCTACATGCTCGATGCTCTCCTTTCTTCTATTCTTAGCTCTCCTCAAAAGACTATAGAAGATGTTTGTACTTGGTTAAGCCCTTTGAATTTAGATGGGGTGTGAGTCATCTTTATTTATGCCTTATCATGAGGAGTAAGTATCAACTCTAACCTTATTTTTACTATTTCTTTGGCAAGTTTGTGTAAAACAATAATCATTTTTATTCTGGTCATGTAGCTCACATTGGAGTCTGATCGCTTGGGACCATGAAGTCAACTGTTTGTAAGGTAATTATTCTCTTAATATTTTTGTTACTTTCTTATTTTGTATCTTATGATCATGACATATTAATATATTTAATATGTCATGATGGACAGTGTTGCATATCGGCTAGTATCTACTGTCAAAACAACCACGGAGCAACAAGCCAAGTAGAATTCAAATGACGTCTACCAGTGGAGCAAAAACATGGGCACAACTATGGGTGGAGAGTTGCCTACAACTGCATGTTGTTTCTTAGAGAGATTTTTGATTTGGAGTTACTAGTCAAAATGGAATCATATACAGAAGCCGATCTGTTAGCATTTCGGGCTGAGAGTATTTAGCGTCTAATTGCTACCATTGGGAAACAACCTGAAAATATGACTACATTGCAGCATGTATAAAACCTTATATTTATACTTGTATGCTTGTTCAAGCCTTTAATTGGGATGTGTAAATCTCATAACTTTTTTATATTTTCCTCCAAGAGGAGAAGAGACTGAGTCTAATGAAAGCATGCTATCTTTATACTTCTATGATTATTTAAACCTTTATTTTTATTTGGGATGTGTACATCTCATAACTTTTTAAAATTTTCCTCCAAGAGGAGGAGAGACTCACTCTAATGAAAGCATGTATGAAACCTTATCTGCTTGTTTAAGCCTTTATTTGGGATGTATACATCGCATAACTTTTTTATATTTTTATAGCAGAAGGAGGATGTAGAAGACATAGCAAGTGAAGAAGAATACGATGTAGACTACTCTCTCAATAAGATGAGTCATGAAAATATGACTCTATTGGAGCAGATTGGAAGTTCATTCACCGCTATGTTGTTAATTCGACAACAACCTCATTTTTTTGAATTTGGTGAAAAAGAGATTTTAATCCTCTTGAATCCTAAGAAAGAGATTAATGTCAAAGTTATTACAACCATCCTCAGGTTTGATGCAGCCTTTTCCTTGGCTTTATACTTTGCTTATTTTGAATAAACCCAAGAAGCTGCATCTTTTCTAGAGAGGATTTTGGCTATCCTCATCCTTTAAGATTTATCATACTATCTTTCAGGCTCAAGATATTACAAGTGGAGCTTTGCCGCTACTCTACATACACAATGCTCTCATAGTTGTTGTCCTAGATTGCACTTCTGGCCCTTGTTGCTACAGGGTTAGCAACTCCCCCGGACCGATTTGATTACCTATCCTTAGGTTATGGTTGGGTCTGCAGACGATGTTGTGATGCAGTTGTCTTTACCCAATGAGTATGGTAAAGATGGCAGTGGTGATAGATGGAGCAAGTTTCTTGTCAATCTTTTTCTTGTTATCCACGATCATCGTAGATTGCTTGCTCAGTTTTTAAGAAGCCAGTGTCAACCACATAATGCCCTTGAAGAGATATGTCCCTTTGAAAGAGGTGACTTGTTGTTTGAGCATCTATTTTTTGATTTGGATTGAAGTTGAGGTTGGGCAAATGGTCGTCAATGGTGAGGGACACCTCCAGGATGACTGCTAAGGCTTCATTGTATCTTACACTTTCCTTGAGTGTTTTGTCATAACTGCTTCGCATGTCTATCCAAGGCTCTGATGAGTGTTTCCTAGCTTGTCCATTTGATTTTAGAGTTTCTATTGATTAACGGCCAATTGCGAGAAGCATCTGCATTATCTAGATCATGATGATTGGCATCCCACTAGTAGCGACGGGGCACCACATCAAATGTGGAATGCGTGCAAAAGGAAGATGGAGCTTGCATGTATTCAAGGAGGTACTTTTCATTGAGCAGGTTTGGCCTACGCCAAGCAGGCTATGGCTCCAATTTCATGCTGATGTTTGGAGTGATTTGTGCTTGGTGGATACTCATTGAAATTCCGAAGAGGTCCCATGCTCCTCTTAACTGCATCTTTGGGTATTACCTCCAAAAATCACCAATGGGATTACCAAGCATGGGAATCCTATCTATATTTTATTGCAACTCCCTTGTGGGTGTGTGAATTGGATTATCCAATTTTTGAAGCTCATTGATGGAATCATTAATGGTGTCTTTCATTGAAAACTCAAGGGAGATTGGAGGAACATGTGATCTTGTGGGAGAGGAAGAGGTTATAGGAAGAAAGCTTGAGGTCGAAGCAAGTAGTGAATTTGAGAAGGTAGAAGTAGGGATGTTGGTGGAAAGTGGAGGGAGAGCAGGATAAATTGATTTAGCAACTTGATAATCCTCAAGGGATGGATTGTCAAGTATTAGAAAAAAGTTAGGTGTGACTGGATGGTAGGAGTTAGATTCTTGGATTAGGCGATAGTATTGAGAGGCATGGGCAAAGAGGCATGGCAAGGAATATGGATTAGCATGGATTTCTAGAAAGGTATGGAGGATAGTACTGGAGTTAGGTAGATATGTGAGTAGATCAAAATAGAGAGTGGCAAGATAGGGGAGATTAGACTGAAGGTAGACCACATATTCCTCCGGCAGATCCCTATCACTTCTGGTAAGCATTGACAACTTTAATTTTGGATTCTTCTGGGAGTTGTATTCCATGGAAGTTGCTGGTGATTGTTGCAGTAAAGGTAGGAGTCCAGCTACTACCCGAAGAGGGGGGCTTCCCATCAAGCATTCGTATAGTAGTATTGCATCAGCCTTTAATCGTATGAGATTTGCATGCACTGAGAGACAAAACACATTCCTCTTATCTTCATCCATGTGTTGGCATAAATCTTGGAGAGTCTTTGTGCTTACTGGAATGGTCCAATCAAGACCAGATACTACATATAACATTTTTATTTGCAAGTGTTTCCAAAGTATGCGTATTCTTCCATCAAGGTGATCCTCTTGCTAGAGGACTGCAACAAACTCTTCGTATAATGTAGTGATGCCTTGTAGCAAAAGATCTTGTGTTGACCCCTCTACATCGTCATCGGCTTGACCCAGTAGTTGAATTTTCAACTTGAAAATTCTTGCTTTTTTATTTTGCCACTCCATGCACTTATCTTTATACTTACCCAATGTGGAGGTGTATGCAAGCTTCAAACTATTGAATTGTTGAGCTACTTTTGGATGCCCTAGAAATTGATCATTAAGCACGTGGAGTTGGAGTATTTGTTGTTCTTGAGCGTCCAGTTTTGCTTTGGTGTACACAAGTTTCTCTCTTGATGCCATGCATTCCTTCTCTAGTGCTTGAATTTGACATTCACCCTCTTTGAGACTGTTCTGCAACTCATTGTTTGTGTCTAATGTGGCATGGAGCTGATTCTCTTTAAGTAGTAATCTTTCATTTAATTGCACCAAGTCCTTCTTGATATCATCACAAGTGGCCTACATATGGGAGAGGGATAACTCAACCTTTTGCTTTTGGTTCAAGGCATCAAATAGCTATAGGTGTTTATCTTAGAGAGAAACCGTGGCTTGTAGGGCATCCTTTCTACTTTCTGCTAGAGCATTTTGTGTAAGGAGCTATTACTGCATTTGTTCTACCATGCTTTCCTTGAGCTTCATAATTTCAGTCTCGACACCTTGCAACTTGGATTGGAATGATGGGAGCGTTTGTCTTTTCATTTCTCTTTCCTACTCATTTGATGCCATGATAGCAAATAATTGAGACCATTGTTGTAACTGCTAGCTATGATGTTGTATGATCTGGAATGTGCTATGGCCTTGCTTGTATTGGACATACACTTGACTACCATGTGCCCATGTGAAATGTTGATCTATTTCTTGAATAGCAGTCTATTGTATGGTGCCACTAGATACATTTGGAGGTTGTGACTCTAGAGTCGTGGAATCATCAACATTGGTGACTTGTGATTCCTGGAGTGGCATGTTATTTGGCTCTCTTGCAAAGTCATTATGTGGAATGGTATCCTCTTGGATTTCCACGCTCGAGTCCTTTTGTTGTAGAACTGAGTTGTAGTATTCTTTGGCAAAGTTCCACACTATCATTCTCTGGAGTCTGTTTGGATTGTTGTCCTTTCATGCTATCCGCATTGAGAGTAGGTGGAGGGTCTAATTCCCATTCTGGCGATAATATCAATGTTTCAAAGTCCTCTATATCTTGTGTTGAGAGGGGTGTAGAGTCATCCTCTTACTCTATTGCAAACCCAATTATTATGGCCAATAGATGGGCAATGTAGCTTTTGCCATTATGGGTAGTGGATACATAACTGGTTAGCAGTAAGAATATGTGTTGAGCTTAGTCTTGTAGTTTTGCTCTACCAAGGAGTGTAAGAGTTTTTACTGCATGTATGATTGAAAATGCCAGCCAAAAGCTTAGCTGTCTCTTTGCATATGGGGTTCAAAATCATATCATGGCATATTCCCCCACTTTGTGACTTTGTGCTAGATGGGAATAAATCTTGAATTTTAGAGAATCTTGCATCCAAATGTTTCTTTGGATATTCTTCTTGTGTCTTTGGAAATGAGAAAGCCTCCTGCATAGTGAATTGTTGTCTTTGTGTCAACATGGACTTAGGTAGAACAAAATGTGTGTGTAGAGTAGCGGCAAAGCTCCACTTGTACTTGCATAAGTACATAAGGTTAGAAATAATCCTTCTTAGAAATCCAACTTGCATGTTCTACATGCAAATTCTACATAGGAGTTCTACTTGCAACTTCTACATGCAAGTCCTACATGCGAGTTCTACATGCAACTCCAACTTGCATGTTCTACATGTAAGTCCTACATGCAACTCCTAAATGCGAGTTCTACTTGCAACTTCTACTTGCAACTTCTACATGCAAGTCCTACATGTGATTCCTACATACAAGTTCTACATGCAACTCCTTCATGCAACTTTGAACTCCTACATGCAACTTCTATATGTAAGTTCTACATGTAGATAGAGAACTTTGATATTTCAAGCGATTGTCTCAAGTGTCCATGCTTCCTTGCACTCCACTTCTAAAAGGATGTCCTGACCTTGCAACTCCTCCTCCCCTCTCCTCCAACCTTGCAACCTATCTTCCCCTTCTCCTCCCTCCTCCTCCTCCTCCTCCTCCTCCTCCTCTCTCTTCTTTCCCCCATGCTCTTACACCTTCTTCCTCTCCCACTCCTATACTCCCCCTGAACCCTTAGTTCCTCAACCCTTAACCTCCATGATCTACAAGGGAGAGTTCTCCACCATGTACTCTACCCTAAACCTTGGATCCTCCTTCTAACCTTGGAATCTCCTTCTAATCTCTAGAACCTCTCTCTAGAACTTGGATCCTTCTTCTAACCTTGGAACCTCCTTCTAAACTCTGGCACCTCTTTCCAAACCTTGGGTCCTCCTTCTAACCTTGACACTTCTTCTAAACCTTGGAACCTCCTTCTAAACTCTGAAACCTCCTTCTAAACCTTGAAACCTCTTTCTAAACCTTGGAACCTCCTGCTAACCCTTAAACTCCTCCTAAACCCTGCAACCTCTAATGAAGTCGAAAGCCTTCACTACCTCAACCATGATGATACACGTTCTTTTTACACATGCATGTACTATATTTGCTTACCACACTTAATTCTATTGTGACATGAAGTTGTGGGTAATGAAACTTCATGCACCTCTTAGCTTCCTGCTCTTCCCAATCTTAATAATAGAGACCATTATCACTTGCAAAGAGAGATGAAGAAAATATTTTCATGCAAAGAAAACCACAACATATCTTCTCCTTGCTTCCCTTAGAGGAGAATGAATATGGTAACATCCCAAGTGACGTTGTAGTCTAGCATCGAGAGAAGAAAAGCATCCACAGAGGCCATTATCTCACCAAGCCAAAGAGAAGAGTGATGCATTGTTGGAAGAAGATCTTTCAGCTCTACATGACATGAATTGATATATATCTAGGGGCTTGAAGGGGTTGATTTGGCTGGATGAGTAAATTCCAGGAAAACATGGCACCTCCTTCACAGAAGCCTCTAGAAATGGCTCAAAATCATTCTACAAATTGCTAGAAAACACAGAGTTCTACAACTTCCACAAAAAATTGTTATAAAAAATTAAAGTAAATTATAGGGATGTGCCTTAAAGTGAGATTCGTACTGATATAAGTTTCGTTGAAAACAAATAACCAGTTGAAGAGCATTGATTCTTCTGATCCTTACCCACTATGTTGTTTGACTGCTGTGGGTCTTTGAAATCTTTCTCGACCTGCTTCGGCTTTCCCTGTGGCTCATAATCCGACAAGTCAAAGTTTCAAATGGTATAACAGATGTTGGTGTCCAATACTCGAATGAATTGCTTCACCTTGGCGCTCTCCATTAGGCCCAACTGTTGCACCAACGTGATGACCTTGTTATTGTATGTCAACATAGGCAAACCATTTTGGGAGAGACAAGAAAACTCATCCTCCATATTAAGCATATATTGGGGTGGGAGAAAACGGACTTTGAGGTCGGCATCAAACGTTGCCCAAAAGAAATTCGTCTTAAACGTTGTTGGGTCAGTATGCTTACTAGCCCAATGTTGCCACCAGGTCACTGCCTCACCCGTAAGATGAGGGGCTGCAAGGTGGACTTTGTCTTGCTCATCTTGAATCCACGCTAACGGAAAATGAGCTACAAACTCATGAATAAATTACAAAATTACTAAATGGTCACACTTGCCATCATACTTAACAACATTTGGCGTGGACCAAGTGAGTGTTACCTTTGTCGATTGGGTGGTGTTACCTTTGTCGATGACAAAGCTATGGCAGTGATGGCTGCACTGCAGCCAAACTTGCCTGCATAGCGGCTAACATCTGTTAGTGTTGGAGAAGCATCATCTCTCCATCTAGCTTTTGTTGCCTCTCTACTTGGGTGAGCTCTACACATCGTAGTGCCTCCTCATTTTTGTGTTCCTCATGCATCAATAAGAGGAGTTTTTCAAAATCTGTGGCGCCTCTTCTTCCAGCAGCTTTTCTACTTCTTTTTCCTCCACACGTTGTTTTGTCTGGTCCAATTGTCTTCTTCTTTCTTCTAGCTTGGATGAATGTTCTTCGAGTTGCTGTAGGAGGACCTGATTCTGCTCTAGAAGGTTTTGCTAGAAATAGAGGATAAAATCACTCACACCTCACTCCTGATCTAGCTCATACAACACTCAGAGGGACGAAGAAAGAGATAGCCAAAAAACTCAGATATATTCTTCCACAATCGTGGGCAGACAAAAGCTCAATGGGTGAGCATGTACAAACAGCCAAAGGATGCTGAGCCACTTCTCTCCCTCTGAGTGCTTACTTGTGCAAGGCTTTAAGTGCAAGTGATGAGAAAAGTGTGAGGAGGGAGGGGGTTTATATAGGAGGACAGCCAGCCCTTAGAACTAGCCAACTTTTCCAATCAGTCTAGTCTATAGAAACTGACCCCCAGAAGGGCCTAGATGGCTACATTCTGGTTGGTTTTTTGGGCCAAACTTTGGCCTATATAAGGCCCCATATGCAGGGCCTTTTGGGTTGCTGCTGGTTGTTGCTAATGTGCAGTAGATGCCTTTGTATAGGCCTAGTGCAATCCTCCACATAGGTTGCTGTACCCTCAGCCCTTTTTCCCCTCAGTCTCCTACCCCCTTGTCCCCTCAAAATGGGGGCTCACAGGGGGGTAGTGACTTTTCTAACACCCCCTCTCAATGACACAACTGTGGGCCGATCCCCATGTGTCGAATGAGGTGTTCTATCTGCTCCGTGCCTTCATGAAGACATATGAGATGTTGTTGTTGGTCAGGTAGTATATCAACTCTATGACTTCTTCATCGATGAGTTCTCAAGCGAAGTGGTAGTGGACCGCGATGTGCTTCATCCGTGTGTGAAACACAGGGTTGTTGGCGATCTCTATGCAGCTTTGGTTGTCGCACTTAACCACAGTCACATCTTCTTGGGCCACATTCATGTCCTCCAAGATCCACCCGAGCCACAACGCTTCACATTGTTGAGATATCAAGCTCTATCCCCGACATATCTCCTGGATGACTATCATTTATGTCACCGCCTATGTTAGTTGTACTCGTGGTGTAGTTAGACTACCACGTATGTTTTTGGTTTGGGTTCACATATGAACCACGTATTCTAGGTTTTGACATATAGGGTATTTCCCTCTTCTATTGTATTGTTGTTGTGTGCAAAAGTGAAGAAAGGCTTCACCCTCCAACCTTGTGTCCTCTCTCTTTTGTGTGTTGTGAAGAAAGCTGAACTTGAGTCTCCTATCTCTCTCCCTTATTCTTTACATGGTATCAGAGCCTTGTTCGTGGTAAGGAGCTCAAGAAAGAAAGCCAAGTTTGTGGTGTCCTGGTAAGAGGACCAGTGTTGCTTTCCTACTTTGAGTTTGGGAGCAAATCTCTGCAGGTAGCACAGCCAAAAGTGCAGGAGTGCACTGCTTCAGATTGAGAGGCCCTTTGCGGTGCGGCGAGAGTGCAGTATATGCTACGGGTGAGGGTTAAGCCCTCGGTGACTTTATTTTTCTGATTTGAAGCCGTTTCGGGGCCCGTTTTGAAGGCGGAAGTTCTTCGCAAGCACTCAGAAAAAGGCCCTGTTTTTGCTGTGCGACCACCGCGCGGCTAGTCGGTGGAAAGGTGCCACAGAAATTGCATCGTATGCCTATGTGCAGAGATATTGGGAGTTGCAGATTCATGCCTGTTGCCTGTTGATGCAAAATCGTCACGAGGAAGTGACTGTGTGGTGAAATACCACTTTCGTCAGTGTTGCAGATCTGCCCCTGTGAGGCTTTTCGCAGAAGTTTTGCTATTTGCCCTTGTGAGGCATTTGCTGTGTTTACAGGTTGCTGTTGCAATTCGTGATTTGTAAAATGTCTGAGAATCTGTCTACCATTGTCAGTGAGAAGCTTGACAAGAACAACTTCCAAGCATGGAAGTTCAGGATGACAAACTTCCTTATGGGAAAGGGAGTTTGGGATTACATCAGTGGTGAAACTGCAGAACCAGTTTTGGGTACTGCTCCCACTCCTGCTGAATTGAAGGCCTTTAAGGAATGGCATGAAAAATCCAGAAAATGCTTGTATTGGCTATCTGTTAGCATTTCAGATTCTATGATTGTGCATATACAGGATCTAGAGACGCCTAAGGAAGCATGGGATACATTGGTGAAGCTGTATAGCACAAATACCAAAGCACGAAAGATGCAGCTAAAGCAGGAGTTGCACAATGTGCAAAGGAAAAATCTGAATATAAATGAGTATTCCTTGAAGGTGAAAGGCCTTGCAGATTCTCTTGCCTCCATTGGAGCACCTGTTGATGATGAGGACTTAGTGTCCGTGACCTTGAATGGTCTTGGGAAAGATTATGCACAATTTCGGACATCCATTGGAGTCCGTGAAACATTTCCTGATTTTCAGGAACTTATTGCTCTCTTCCTGAGTGAAGAGCAAAGGAATGGTGGTTCAGCCACCTCAACTTCTCAAGAGACTGCTTTCTACTCGAATACAGGTAGAGGCAGGGGTAGAGGAAGAGGCCGTTCTGGTGGCCGTGCAGGAAATCAGAACCAACAGCAACAACAGGAAAACCAGTCCTATGGAGGAGGACGTGGTAGTTCTAGAGGCAGGGGGAGCCAAAGAGGCCGTGGTTCATGGCAAAGGAACCAGCAAGTAAATAGCAGCACAGAATGCTATTATTGTGGAAAGCCTGGACACAAGGAGAATACATGCTATAAAAAACAGAATGACATCAAAAGTGGGAAGTTGCAGCAAAGCAACTATGCATCATCAAGTGGGCATGGTGACGACAGAAATGAGCACCTTTTTGTGATGCAGCATATGGTTAACTCCATGTCAGGAGATGCTGCAGCTTGCAATGATGTTTGGTATGTTGATTCAGGTGCCTCTAATCACATGACCAGTCATGGTGAGTGGTTTCATGATGTTAGAAATTTGGATAAGCCAGGTTATGTTGAAACAGGTGATGATACTGCGCACCCAATTACGCAGGTTGGTAAAGTGCCATTGGCTATGCAGGATGGCAAAACAAAGTACTTGGCAGATGTACTTCATGTTCCAAAAATCACTAAGAACCTGGTTTCAGTTGGCCAAATGGTTGAGCAAGGTCTGCAGGTTAGATTTAATCCTGATGGATGCTTCGTTGAAGACCTGAAAAATAAATGCCGCTTGGTTGCGAAAGGCAACAAAAATGGAAGAATGTTCACCTTGGATGTTGATATGCCTGAGGTGAAAGCTGCTATGTTTGCGCATGGGAGAGGTGTCATTGCAGATATTGAGATATGGCACAAGCGCATTGGGCATGTGAATATACAAAGGCTGAAATCTATGCAAACGAAAAACATTGTTGCAAGTTTGCCTAAATTCAGAGTTGAGGGAATGCAAAAGGTATGTGAAGCATGCCAAATGGGTAAGCAGGCCAGACATGCATTTCCCAAAAATGCTAAGGTGAGCAAAAGACCTTTGGAAGTGATCCATTCAGATGTTTGGACAACCAAAGCTGCTTCTATTGGTGGATGCCATTATTATGTGACGTTTATTGATGACTACACTAGGAAGGTGTGGATTTATTTTATGAAGCACAAAAGTGAAGTGTTCAGCCACTTCAAGGCTTTTAAGGCCATGGTTGAAAAAGAGAAAGGTGTGCATATTAAAGTGCTAAGATCTGATGGAGGGGGAGAGTACTTTTCAGAAGAATTTTGTGAATATCTGAAAGAACAGGGAATTCAAAGGAAGTACTCATGCAGGTCTACCCCTCAGCAGAATGGGGTTGCAGAAAGGAAGAACAGGCATATTGCAGAAGTAGGACGGGCGATCCTAAATGAGAAAAACATGCCTGATTATTTTTGGGCTGAAGCAGTAGCAACTGCTGTTTATATTATGAACAGAACCCCCACTGCAGCTGTCCATGGCATGACGCCTGAAGAAATGTATACAGGCCAAAAACCAGATATATCTCACTTGAAGGTATTTGGTTGCATAGCTTATGTTCATGTTCCTGATGAGAAGAGAACAAAGCTGGATCCAAAGGCAGAAAAATGCATCTTTATTGGATATGCTCAGCATCAGAAAGGGTATCGCTGTTATAACCCTTCCACCCGCAAAATGCAAGTGAGCAGAGATGTTGTTTTTGATGAAATGAGCAGCTGGTATGCACCAACTGTTATGGTAGGAGATGCAGATGCAGGAAATGGGAATGCTGCAATAAATGCAGAGCAGCAATCTCAAGCCTTGAGTGGACCCAGAGAGTCCTCTACTAGTGGATCTAATGCATGGACAGGGAGATTGAGATCTAGTGAATCGTCACATGGCAGCCCTGATAGTGTTGTGCAGGTATCACATAAGGGAAAAGAAAAAGTGGACCATGCTCCAGTGTTTGATGTGTCTGCTGGTAGCTCTCATGTTGATGGAGAGTCAAGCGGCTCTGAAATGAGCCTTGATGAGGAACTTGGGATTCCTTCTGTTGTTACACCTGGTGCAAGGAAAAGCAGGCATGATTTAAAGACTCCTGCAACTGATCCAGTTGTACGGAGGTCCACTCGTATTAAGTATCCAGTTGACAGGCTGAGATATGATGGGTATACAGCACATCACTATGCTTATATGGTCAAGGTTCTAGAAGAGCCAGAGCCCACATGTTTTGAGGATGCAGCAGGGCATAAAAATTGGGAAGCAGCTATGGATGAAGAGATGGCTGCCTTGGATGCAAACCACACTTGGGATTTGATGCCTTTGCCTCATGATAAGAAGGCTATTGGCTGCAAGTGGGTTTACAAAGTAAAGCACAATGCTGATGGGTTTGTTAGCAGGTACAAGGCAAGATTGGTTGCCAAAGGTTTTGCACAGACATATGGAATTGACTATGAGGAAACTTTCAGCCCAATTGCAAGGATGGCAACCGTGAGAGCAGTAATTGCTATGGCTGCTGCAAAGGGATGGTCTTTGCATCAGATGGATGTGAAAAATGCCTTCTTGCATGGTGACTTGCAGGAAGAGGTTTATATGATGCAGCCAGAAGGTTATGAGGATAATGCACACCCCGATTTTGTATGCAGGTTGCGCAAAGCCTTGTATGGCTTAAAACAGGCGCCGAGGGCATGGTCAGACAAGATAGGGCAATATCTTGTCACTATTGGATTTCAGATTTCCAATTCAGATTTTTCACTTTATGTGAAAAGGACAAACAGAGGGATTGTGCTTATAGTCATCTATGTTGATGACTTGATTATTACGGGTGATAGTGATGCAGACATTAATGAAGTGAAGCTGCTGTTGAAGCAGAAATTTGAGATGAAGGATTTGGGAGAGCTGCGTTACTTCTTGGGCATTGAGGTTATTAGATCCCCGAGTGGGATATGGCTGTTGCAAAGGCAATACGGTTTGGACATGCTGTCCAAATATGGGATGACAGGCTGTAAGCCTATTTCTGTTCCATTGGAGCAGAATGTGAAGCTCAATGCAGAAACAGGTGAGCTTCTTGAAGATATTACTATGTACAGGCGCATAGTAGGTAGCTTGATTTACATGACTATAACCAGACCAGATTTGAGCTATGCTGTGGGGCTGGTGAGTCAGTTTATGCAGGCACCGAGGAAGCCACATTTGGATGCGGCTAGGCGCATACTGCGGTATGTGAAGTCCACATTGCATTATGGACTGTTTTATGAAGCTGGCTGTGCATTACAGGTACATGGATACACAGATGCTGACTGGGCTGGTAGTGTCTCAGACAGGAGATCTACTAGTGGTTTTATGTTTTCCCTTGGGAGTGGTGCCATCAGTTGGAGCAGCAAGAAGCAGTCAACAGTTGCCTTGTCGAGCACAGAGGCTGAGTACAGGGGTGCAGCAATGGCTGCATGTGAGGTAGCTTGGTTACGGAAGCTACTTGCAGATATGGGACAGTCAGTTCATGCAGCAGTTGTCATTCATTGTGACAACATTAGCAGCATCATGCTTGCTAATAACCCAGTTTATCATGCTAGAACGAAGCACATTGAGGTGCATTATCACTTTGTGAGAGAGAAGGTTCTAGCTGGTGAGATTGATCTTGTCTATGTCAGCACTGAGGAGCAGGTGGCTGATATCTTTACGAAGGCATTGGGTACCGAGAAGCTTCGCAGATTTAGGAGCTTGCTTGGTGTACGTGAGATGGATTTGAGCTTGAGGGGGAGTGTTGAGATATCAAGCTCTATCCCCGACATATCTCCTGGATGACTATCATTTATGTCACCGCCTATGTTAGTTGTACTCGTGGTGTAGTTAGACTACCACGTATGTTTTTGGTTTGGGTTCACATATGAACCACGTATTCTAGGTTTTGACATATAGGGTATTTCCCTCTTCTATTGTATTGTTGTTGTGTGCAAAAGTGAAGAAAGGCTTCACCCTCCAACCTTGTGTCCTCTCTCTTTTGTGTGTTGTGAAGAAAGCTGAACTTGAGTCTCCTATCTCTCTCCCTTATTCTTTACACACATGCCACTATACAGGCAGCCCTGTACTCTGTCGTTGTAGATGAAAGGGCGACAGTAGGTTGTTTCTTACTCAACCATGACACAGCTCCTGATGAGAGTAAGAAACACTATCCAGAGGTCAATCTCTAGGTATCAATGTCACTTGCCCAATCACTATCACAGAAACCTCCCAATGCAATGCCTCTGGTATAAGTAATGCCTAATGTCATAGGTGTAGGTACCCTTTAAGCACCTTAGCACCCTCATACCTACATCCTAATGATCCTTCTTGGGTGTGGAAGAGAGCTAATAGAGCAATCCAATTGTGTAGGAAATATCTGGTTGGGTATGGAAGATAAAGAAAACTCCCCACCAAGCGTCGATATAGTGATAAATTAACTGGTTGAGATGGATCACGCGCACTCAGCTTCAGACCAATTTGCATGGGAGTAACTGCTACTTTGCAATTTTCCATCTCAAAGCATTTGAGCAGTTCCCTGCAATATTTCTCCTATGAAATAAAGATATTGCTCTCTCCCTGCTTCACCTCAATCCTAAGAAAGTAGTGAAGTATGCCTAAGTCAATCATCTCGAACTCCTCCATAAGAAGTCTCTTGAACTGAGCAATCTTCTTCGTATGATCCCAAGTAATGATGAGGTCATCCACATATAGAATCAATACTAGATGCAAATTCCCCTATGTGTCGAGATAAAGATTTGCCTCTGATAGACTCTGCTGAAGCTTGATCTTCTAAAAGAAAACATCTAGTCGAAGGTCTCGTCGAAGTCAAGTCCTTCTGACTGTACATAGCCTTTCACCACAAATCTTGCTTTGTACTTGTCCAAGCCCCCATCTGACTTGAACTTAAGCTTGTACATCCATTTAGTCCCGATGACCTTCTGCTTGGTTGGTTTGGACACTAAATCCCAGGTGTCATTTTTCAAAATGGCATTAATCTCTACCTACATGGCTTGCTGCCATTATGGTATATCCTTCGCTTCCTGGAAGGAACAGGGCTCCGCAAGTTGAGCTACCAAAGCATAGTTCACGGAGGGAGTCTTCATGTTTCGTTGAGACAGCTGTGCTCTGGAATTGCTCTCGAGAATGTTCATGATCTGTGAGTCTGCTAATGTCTTCAAATCTATTAAGGTAGCTTCTTCTTTGATGGAGGTGCATTTGATGGAGTTGACTTGGGAGCTAGCCCTAGAATGGCATGCTCCTTCTCCTCCTCAGTGTCTTTACTTGGCTCCACCTCTCAGATGGTGACCTTGGGTGGGGGTAACGCCAAAAGTTCTGGAACCTGCTGTGGCTTGGTCTCCTCAAAGATCACATCCTTGCTGATAAGGAGCTTCTTCTTTTTCGGGTTGAATAGGTGATAGGCCTTAGACTCTTCAGTGTATCCCACAAAGATATAGCTCCGGCTATGGGGATCCAGCTTTGTCTGCTCATCTTTATGTACATGCACAAATGCTTTAGAACCGAAAACCCTTAAATGAGATATGGTGGGCTTCTTACCATAATAAGCTTCATATGGAGTCTTGTCATCAACAGCCTTGGTCTTGGTTCTATTGAGGATGTGAACGGTAGCGTTCATGGCTTCACTCCAGTAGGCTTTCGAGAGATTCCTCCCTTGCAACATGGTCAACCTTGTCTCTGTGACAAACCTGTGCTTCCTCTCAGCAACTCCATTCGGCTGAGATGTGCGAGCTGTAGTGAGCTGTCTTGTTAATCCTATGCTTCTTGTAGAATCCATTGAACTCGATAGAAGTGAACTCTCCCCCTTTGTCGGTGTGGAAGGCTTTGATTACCTCCCTGCTCTCTTTCTCTACTTGGGCCTTCCAATCTTTGAATTTCTCAAAAGCTTGAGATTTCTTTGCCAGGCAGAATACCCACGTCATGCAGCTGACATCATCCACCAGTAAAAGAGAATACTGTAAACCTATGAATGAATTTATCGACACTGGGCCGCAGATGTTGGCATGAACCAACTTGAGCGGCTTCTTGTCCCGTTGATGAGGCCTTGCTATCCAGCAAGTCTTCCGGTTTTGCCTCCACCCCCATTGTTAGCTTCCACAACTTCCGAGCCACTGGATGGCTCCGGATTTTCATCTTCTAGATCGAGTAGTTCGACCCGTCTAGCTTCCCTGACTCTCCAAAGTTCGAGATGGTGAATGAGAGGAATCTGGAGGAGGAAGGAAGAGAAGGAGCTGAAGAGGCAACAGTAGAATCTTTGTCCTCCATCCTTGCTATAATAAAGAATAGTAAACCGAAACTGAACATGCAGCAGAGAACTTGACCATGCAGCAAACTTGTGTCGATTGGAATTGCCTTCTTGCTGAGTTACTCTAATCTAGAGCTGTAAACCTTGCTCTGATACCACGTTGGAAAAAGAGGATAGAATCGCTGACACCTCACTCCCGATCTAGCTCATACAACACTCAGAGAGACTTAGAAAGAGATAGCCAAAAAACTCAGATATATTCTTCCACAATCTGGGGCAAACAAAAGCTCAACGGGTGAGCATGTACAAGTAGCCAAAGGATGTTGTCAAATGCTGAACCACTTCTCTCCCTCTGCGTGCTTGCCTGTGCAAGGCTGAAAGTGCAGGTGATGAGAAAAGTGAGGAGGGAGGGGGTTTATATAGGAGGGCAGCTAGCCCCTAGAACTGGCCAACTTTTCAAGTTGGTCCAGTCTGTAGAAACTGACCTCCAGAAGGGCCTAGATGGCTACCTTTTGGTCGGTTTTTTGGGCCAACCTTTGGCCTATATAAGGCCCCATATGCAAGGCCTGGTATGCATGGTAAATTCTTGTCCATACAGGAAATGTGTCCATGTTTTTTAAGGCATGGATTACTGCTAACAGCTCTCGGATACCTCGTTCTGCCTGGAATAAGATGCATTACTCAAATGCAATGGGATGACCATCTTGCTCCAAGATCGCTCCTCTGGTGTCGTCACTGGCATTGGTCCGAGCATAAAAGGGCATGGGGCTTGCCTCCTTCAAATGAGAAGGTTGAAAGTGTTTGAGAGTAAAGTGAATGACTTGCCCGTATTGCAAATTGGTGATGGGAACCACAATCTTTGCCAAAAGTCCTTGATGTGATTCTTGTATGCTTGACAAATATCCATGAACATGTGGACCTTTTGGGCTGTAGTAGACACCTCCCACTCCATGACATCCTTCATGTTTGCCTTGGTTCCCTGACCCTTGTTCATGAGCACAAAATAATGGGCAAGCTAGTAAGCACTCTCATAATCCTGTGGCTTGAAACTGCTTACATTACCACTAAATTGAGGTAAGTTGTCCTAGGAGTTGGCAATAACATGATTGCTTGCACCTTGTCTACTACATAAGGAAGAAACTTGTGCAGCTTATCTTATTCTTCTTGCAACTAAATGGTCACCTATGTAAACCTGTTGGCATAGTGGTTTATTGACTCGGTGAGACCCTCGGGTGTTTCGAAGAATTGACTTTGCAAATTGGCCAAATACAATGGCGGGAATCGTGTCCTAATATTTTTCACGAACGTTGTCCCCTCAGAATGAGGTATCTCATGAACTGCTTCTGCCACTTGTGCCACCATATGACCGCCTTGCCTGTGAGGTGCATCGATGCGAGGATATACCTCTTGTTGTCTCTCGTAGGCACAACTAACGTAGACATGACCATTCAACTACATCTATATGTATCATCTTATTTGTTGGCTTGGCATTGAGCATGGAGAGTAATCCATAAGTCCAAGATTGTGGAGAGCCTACACACACACACACATAGCATGTTTAGAGACTAGTAGGAGCACCCCTGCAGTGGCTCCTGGTTAATATTGAATCATCATTTATCGACAATAAACATGGACACGCTGACACACAAAATGAGCATGTAAGTTAATCAATTGTATATATATTGATGAGGTACATGAGGACATTACTGAGGCATTGCGTGACAGGAGGGGACACCTGTTTTCATGGAGACACAAGACTGTTCATAATCTAACTTGGTTCACACCTACTAACATTCCAACAGGGAGGTCGTAGCTTGTGAATTGCATCGGCAGGGATTTTCTTCGACATGTTTTAATGAAAGAAAATCTGAGTGACTAGATTAGGTGCTTATGACTGCATGGGAGACTATGTTTTCGGATCGGAAAGGTAGAGGAAGGCTTGTCCAACGAAGGGGAAAGACAGGAGCAGGGTGGTTCCCGCAAAGACAAATAGCTCGTGTCCAATTGCCAGGAGCTCGATTACCAAGATTCCCATCTGCACTGCTCGGCGCGGCGCAGTAGGATCTTCCACACGCTCCAGCACAGCTACATCATACGGAGCTAGATGATCATGTTGACTAATTACAGATGTCACCTTGGTGGATGCTACACGGGCAATGACGTAGAGTTGGCCCTGGAGGGCGACTGGCTGGCTTCGGGTTCCATTCTCCATCTTGAAGAAGCGCTTCCACGCTTCCAATCCGCGAGGGATTCGAAATACACCCATTTATAAGGAGAGGATAGATTCACGGTGCTCCATTTGCATTGGATCGGGTCCCAAGCTTCTGCGTCTTTGGTACACGTGACAGGTTTCCTGACCGCGCTCTTTTGACTCCCGCCACACAAACCCGGCGATCTGCGAGCATGTGCACCTTGGCTTCTAATCGCCCCGTCTCCATATCGCCCTCTAGCCTCTCCCAGCGTTGTCTCTTCAGGTCGAACCGTTCTGCGCTCTTTAGAAGACGCGGAGGATCCTCCACCCTCCCATCGTCAATGTAGCCACCCGCCACGTTATACACAAAGCCGTCA